>NC_142789.1:16168872-16468872 GCF_988280905.1 Pimephales promelas | reverse complement strand
ACTCTCAAAATACTTAAATATTTGTATATACATGCCTATTTTGTAATTAACTAAAAATATATTGTTTTTACATTTTTAAATGAGTAGTTTTATATTTCTCCATAGAATATTTGATTATGCTGTTCGCAATGCTTCATGGGATTGTAGTTCTTTCCCGTAATAAAGCCATTAAAGGAGTAGTTCACTTTAAAAAAAAAAACTTTTGCTGATAATTTACTCACCCCGACATCATCCAAGATGTCCATGTCTTTCTTTCTTCAGTCGAAAAGAAATGAAGGTTTTTGATTAATACATTCCAGGATTTTTCCCCATATAATGGACTTCAATTGGAACCAAACAGTTCAAGGTCCAAAAACCAGTTTCAGTGAAAACTGCAAACTGTTCAAAAGGCTTTAAATGATTTCAGAAGATGATTAAGGGTCTTATCAAGCAAACGATCGCTCATTTAATAAATAAATAACAAAGTTTAAGTTTTATAAAAGCTCGCCTTGCTCTGTACTGCAATGCTTGTTCGTGATTCTCCTGTTCGAACTCGTTCATTAAAATGAACATATCTTTTCCAGAGTACCTTGTTCATTTTGTTTGTTGAATGAACCAAATGACATGAAAAAAAGATTCGTTCATTTTGATGATCGAGTTGAAACAGGAGAGTCACGAACGCGCATCACAGAACAGAGCAAGGTGACCATTTGAGCTTAAAACTTAAACTTTGCTATTTATTTATTAAATGAGTGATCCTTTCACTTGATAAGAACCTTATTCAATGTCTGGAATCGTTTAAAGTCCTTTGAACAGTTTGCAGTTTGCACTGAAACCGTCTTTTGGACCTTGAACCATTTGGTTCCAATTTAAGTCCATTATTTAGAGAAAAATCCTGGAATGTTTTCATCAAAAACCTTAATTTATTTTCGACTGAAGAAAAAACACATGGATATTTTGGATAAATAATCAAGTAAATTATCAGCAAAAGTGTTTTTTTTTTTTTTTAAAGTGAACTACTCCTTTAAGTGTGTTGTAGGCCACCTTAGCTGCGGGTTTCAAGGCAAGTTTTAGTTGGCCTTTAAAGATCACTACAGTGCATGAATAAAAAAATATTAATGATGTGCAAGGGTAAATTGTTTGTAATAAATACTGCAATATTCCTTCAAAAAAACAAGCACTGTCCATTTTCATTTCATTGTGACTTTAATCTGATAATCTTGTAACTGTGTATATTTTTATTATATTCTATTATTCATTATATTGTGCAAATAGACATGTGCACAGACTCCTAGTTATATAACAAAGGAGAAAATAAAGTGATCCATGTCAACGAGCAGCTAGTAAAGCGTGAGCTTTGTGAGCCAGGGTATTGTGAGCACAAAACACTGCGTTGGATCATGTGTAAGAGAGAAAGAGAGCAAAGGGTGGCAGAATATTCTGTTTTCCTGTCATCTCCTCTGTATCTCTATGTGTGTATGTACTTGAGGCAAGCTGTCCTGAGAAGCAGATGTAGAAACTAGTAAGATTAGGGAGGTGACCTGCACTAAATAAATACCCATAGCCAGCCTGTCAAATTTGTAAAAGCATGTAAACAAATCATATCATTATTTCTGTTCAATGAAAACTGCAGTCTCCAGCCTCAGTATTTTTGGCTACACGGTTACTTGGCTTGGACTGAGATGAAAGAAAAGCTTAGGTGTGTATGTAACATACTGATGAGATGGCCAGACCTGTGGTCGACCCACAACTGACAGTCATGTTTAATTAATGCAAGAAAAACACAGAGTTTAAAAATTGCTATTACCACCTCTTACTTCACCGTGCCATGAATAATAAAACCCCCTTTTGATGACGAGGTATAAAAGCACTGGACAGATATACATGACAACTAGAAAATACAGTGAAATCATCTATCTTCTCCATCCGCTGGAGGTGAGATCTGGCTTGCATATGAGTCTCATTAAGAGGGGTCTCGCAGGACATATGAAGTTCCCCAGGTCCCAGTGTTAGTGGACTGAAAAATCGACCGAGACATTTCATATAATACCAGTCAATAACAACCTTACTGAGGCGAGGGAAATCAGAGAGAAACCTCACAAAATGAAATCTATAAGCAGGATACACTGCGCTCACGTACGCTCCCACGGAGCACTGGTAATTACTTCTGGACAAAAAAGCAGGTGATCTATGGGTATATTGAAGGCAAGAAACCATTAGTGCATTCAAATGAGAAAACACATGTAAACAATCTGAGATTTCTACTAGGAACTTTCAATGTTATTTAATGGTAAAGCTTCCATTGCTCGATTCAAATTACACAGACAGAAGAACAAGAACCGAGATTCTTGTTCTTGTTCGATTCTTGTTCGAACAAGAATATATAACATAAAAAGTTATTAGGTCTTTCATATTGGAGAGGTTCTGCTGATAAATGGCATACTTCTAATTAAAGTAGCTATTAACCCTAAAACCATATTCTGGACAAATGTGGGCAAAATAGTTTTGATTTATTTTTAAAAAATACTTCCCTTGATCTGAGCAGTACAAGACTTGGCTACTTTTCCAAAGTTTGCCTCCTGAACACACAATTTTTTTTGACTCAATTCTATAATGTTAAGTGGGTAAAAAAAAAAAACTCCTTAATCTTGTATTTGGGTCAAAAATGTGCACCCATAGAAATGAATGGGAAAAACTGTAATTTAGAGCATTCTAAAATAAGCCAAAATAAGCCACCAGGTGACAGCAAAGTCACTTCATCTTTAGGTTTTAGCTCGAAGAACTTATTGGAATGATATTTTAATTAAAAGTTAAGAAAAAACATAAAAATAAGCATAATTTACATAGAAAATACTTCTACTTTTTGAAGTAAATAAATTCAAAAATACACCCAAAATAAAATAAAAACACCATAAATGGATAGACAAAACTTTTTCGAAGACAGTAATATAAAATTTATAATAAATAAAAATTAGGATCACATCTGAGTCTTCTGTGCCCACATTTGTCCACAATTACAGGATTAAGGGCTATAAAGTGAATATGGTTTGAGGACTACTGCTAATAACACAATTAATATTTATAAATGAAATAAATTGCATACATTTATGGCATGTTTTAATATAAAAAAGTAATAATTCTTAATAAAACACAATAAAATATAGGCTATTAAAAACTGTAAACTATCTATATTAAATGTGATGATTATGTTTAAAGATTAAAAAAGTCTCAAGATCAATCAAAGCTACATAAAATGTTGTATAATTTTAACTAAATAAGGATTAAAAACTGATGTATTAAGCATTTTCCTTAGTAAAAAAAAACAAAACAAAAAACATCTGAATGTGCAAAGTACTTTCTAAAGAATATACAGACCCAAGTATGCTTTAATTAGATATAGACATAGATAGTTTATATTCATTCTTATTGTTATATTGACTCCATGCAACAACACATGAAAGCCATTTCTGTTTATGTATTTTGTCCATTTAGTTCATCCTTAAACGTTATAGCTTTTAGGCACTGCAGACTTATGGTTCAGATAATAATCACTGTCACCAATTTGTCTCTGTCATAACTGCTTCATGTAACTTCTTTTTGTTCATATGACATTATGGTGTCAAACTAGTTCTTGTGCTGATTACTGTGATTATTCTGTGTGTCCTTCATTTTAAGTTGCTGTGAAACTATTCAAAGCATTGTTCAAGGAAAGTGACATAACCCATCCAAAAGAGTGTGGGTGTAGGAGTATATTTATAACAAATGTTCTGTAGACAGTCATCGCAGTAATGCAGAACTGCAGGTAGTAACTAACAATATTATCATAAAATTATTGTAAGCTGCAGTCATTTTTATCCAGTAAGTTCAAGGTCAGAGTGGAAAAGCCTGTGTAAAGCCTGGCTGTATTTTTTTTTTCTTTTTTTTTTCGATGAACAAATAGGCTATTATTCAAATAACAGTCAATGCCCATCTTACAATTTATGCAGTTAATCAGGGTCAAAATATTGCATTTGATTAGGAGCAATCATATGAATTAGAAATGAGGGGTTTGTTTGAATGGTGACAACAGATAATATATAAAAAGGGAATGAAGAACCTCAAAGTTTAAAAAGTGATCTACTCTTCTTGATCTCAGGTGAAAATAGCCAAAGCAAAATGAATATTCTCATGAATCTGTTGTGATGTAATCTAATATAATTAAATGCTGACATCTAACGGTGAAAATCTGTCAGTACATTCTCGTGAGACTTTGTTATTGTGGCAGCTAGCCTATTGTTTCTTTTCTCAGCGCGGATCACAATTGATCAGTCAGTCATTTGTGATTACTGGCATGCTATTTAGTTATTTGACAGAGACATCTAATGTAATGAGAATTTCCATTTATGTCGTTCAATTTTAATATATAGCCTAAAAAATGTGTGTAGGCTACGTTAAAAAATGGTTTAAAATGGACTACAAACACAGGGTTAGGGTTAAACACACTCTGTTCAACAAATAAAAAAAGAGCACGTCTCGTCGCCAACAATCTGTAACTTTTTGCTAGCTTAAATCCGTGCTCAAGCATTATTAATTTTTTTTTCTCCCAAGTAGCTCACTACACATAAATAATTCAATAGCACTTTTTGAAGATTTTTTTTTAATTATGTATGGTCACATGTTTAAAAAAAAGTTTAAAATTATGTATGCTCAAAAAAATTAAGTGGGGCAAGTGTTGGTTCAATGTTGACTCGATGACCGCTCGGAACGATTGATTCAACATAAAGATTCGAGTCAAAAGAACGACTCGTTTAAGAATCAGACTAATTAGCCTATAACACACGTTCACATTGTGTTAGTTCTATGAACATACATTCGACCTTTAAGACAAGTAGTTCGCTTTTTAAAAAAACAAAAACAAAAAAAAACACATAGTTTACTCACCCCCGTGTCATCCAAGATGTCCATGTCTTTCTTTCTTCAGAAAAAAAAAAGTAGTTTTTGATGAAAACCAGGATTGTTCTCCATATAATGCACTTTACTGGGCACCAAACGGTTTAAGGTCCAAAAGACCTTAAAGCAAACTTTCAGAGCAAACTGCAAACTGTTTCAGAGCAAACTGCAAACTGTTGAAAGGGCTTTAAACGATTCCAGACAATGACTAAGGGTCTTATCGAGCGAAAAACAATCGGTCACTAAAAAAAAGTTCAAATTTTATAAGCTCAAATGCTTGCCTTGCTCTGTTCTGTGAGACTCTGCTGTTCAAACTCGTTCATCAAAATGAACAAATCTTTTTCCGAGTCAATTCATTCATTTTGTTCGTTGAATCAACCAAATGACTCAACTAAGATTCGTTCATTTTGATGAACGAGTTCGAACAGGAGAGTCACGAACGCGCATCACAGAACAATGCTTGAGCTTATAAAACTTTTTTTTAATTATTTTTTATTTATTTATGTATTTATTTTTAAATGACTGATCGTTTCACTTTATAAGACCCTTGTTCATCGTCTGGAATCGTTTAAAGCCCTTTGAACAGTTTGCAGTTTGCACTGAAACTGTCTTTTGGATCTTGAAACATTTGGTGCCCAGTAAAATATAAAATCCTGGAATGTTTTCATCAAAAACCTTAATTTCTTTTCGAATGAAGAAAGAATGCATGGATATCTTGGATGACATGGTGATTGCCTAAATTATCAGCAAAAGTTTTTTTTTTTTTAAAGTGAACTACTCCTTTAAAACTGAAATGAAGCATTCTCACTGATAATTATTTTCATTTATGTTATTTAATACTTATATCACTAAAATTTATTTTGTACAAAATACAGTTCCGCCATTTACATTTGATGTGACGTTGGTTGTCGTCGCTTGCTTCACACAAACTTTCAGGAGCTGATGAGAGTGAGAACTTTAACAATCACTTCTCTTTTACAAGAAGATCTTTCTATCGTCGATCAGATTTAACCGAATTGTTGCCAGGGTGGATTGACACTAAATAAAGTTATCTTACAACTTAAGTCTGCTGTTTTTGCATTTTAATGAGATGTTTATGATGTGGCGTCAGATAGTTTTGCTGTAACGTTAGTGGGCGAGGTTTGGTCAGCTAACTTACAACATAAACATCTGAAAATGTTGACAAGACTCAACACGCGCTGCTGAGGAATCGCAGGCAGACACCGAATTTTGGGCTGCAGGTAAGTTTCATCTTCTATCATTTTCCTTGAACTTAATCAGTAACTTTACCTGTAACGTTAGAGATATAATATCAAATGCAGTCTAGTTAGGCGGCGGCTCTTTAGGTTTTGAAACAGCCTTTCTCTTCATGTGCACTTGAGAAGTCGCTTCCTATGTTTGTCGCGTAGCATACAGTAAACTTTACTGTAAGCGATGATATAATTTGAATATCTGACTCTTTCGAGGAATGAAATATTCTGTGACTGACATTACTGCCTGAGATGACCTGACCTAATGCATTTCAAACATGGCAGGAATAGCATGGTATCAGAAGAAGGTGAGCCTGACTAACTAACATCTATTTTACAGTAAGTTAAAAACAGAATGTGAGTTGAACGTGGTTAAAAATTCTCCAATGATCTTGTGTCAAAGATTGGAGCATATGATCAGCAGATTTGGGAAAAATCACTGGAACAGAATGAGCTCAAGGTAATATGGCAGTTTGTGTTTTCAGAATAGAT
The DNA here is from genome assembly GCF_988280905.1 of Pimephales promelas. Classification (NCBI taxonomy): domain Eukaryota; kingdom Metazoa; phylum Chordata; class Actinopteri; order Cypriniformes; family Leuciscidae; genus Pimephales; species Pimephales promelas. The sequence continues at coordinate 16,462,222 of NC_142789.1, read as the reverse complement.
GTGGTTCTTGAATATTGTGTCAAATGTATGCAATCCGATGTGTGAAACTCAGTTCCTTTTTTGAGCAGGGCTTTGGAAGCAAACCTAAGAAGACTGGCCATATCAAGCCAGACCTCATTGATGTTGACTTAGTGAGAGGTGAGTTACTATCAAGTTTAGCGTCTGAATTTATTGTGATCTATGATGCTATAGGCTGTCAGATGATACCTGTACTGTAAACATGTATGGTAAATCAAGGCAACGACGGTTGCCAGAAATTCACTGTAAAAAGTGTAATTGTTACAGGATTAAATTTTCATGCTTGTATCTGAATGTTTTACACTTTAAAACAAGATATTATAATTAAAATATACAATATTAATATATCAACTACTAAGTTAAGTAAACATAATCAAGTGGAATGTATCATCGGGGCTGTTGATGTCATGTCAAGTATAAATTGTCTGTAAATTATAAGGTAATATATATGTACTTTCATTTACTGTAAAATTGCACTACCGTTTTAAAGTTTGGGTTCAGTACGATTTTTTTTTAAGAAAAAATTACAATTTTTATTCTGCAATAACACATTAATTTTATTAGAACGGACAGAAAAGACATTTGTAATGCTACTAAATAATTATTTTTCAAATGAATGCTCTTCTTTTGAACTTTCTATCCTTCAAAAAAAATGTTTCCACAAAATATTAAGCAGAACTGTTTTCAGCAGCCAATTAGAATCATTTTTGAAAAGTCATGTAATACTGAAGACTGGATTAATGATGCTGACAATTCAACTTAAATTTAATTCAACTTAAATTTAAAGGAATACATTAAAATGACATTTTAAAAAATATACTCAAAAGGAAAACATCTATTTTAAATTGTTATAATATTACTGTATTTTTATCAAAATCTAAGTCTAAGTATTTGTGAGCATGAGAGATAAAATCGTAATCATTAAAAAATTGTACCAAACGCAAACCTTTTAAAAATGTAAAAAAAAAAACAAAACAAAAAATGTCACTGTATAGATTACGGCAACTAACAGGTAAATAATTAATAGGGTTTTACTTTTATATCGTTGCATTCTTTTCCTATTAAAAATGACTACAGTTTTTGAACTGGTGTCTTTTTGCAGGTTCCACGTTTAGCAAGGCCAAACCAGAGAGCCCTTGGACCGCTCTGACTCGTAAAGGCTTGGTCAGGGTCCTCTTCTTTCCTTTCTTCTTTCAGTGGTGGATCCAAGTCACATCTAAATGCATCTCCACCCTCATCTTGGTTCTGTATTTCCTTCAAGGTATGCAGTTTTTCTTCTTTTCAGTAAACCAATCTCTTGGACACAATGTGCATAATGTGTTTTTGTCTAGTTTCCTTTGTCATTCTTTGAATATTTCAGATTCCACTGAGGGATTATACATGTGGTTTTCTATTGGAAATGAATTCAACTTAAAATTCTCAATATGATGTCATGATCTGATGGATTTGTGTTCTTTGCAGTGGCAGGAGCTGTGTTGTATTTTGAGGTACCAGCAGCCTGTGCCAGTGAGGTTGTGGGTCCATTGTGTCTCATGCTGTTGTTGGGTACAGTACACTGCCAAATAGTATCCACAGAAACCTCAAGAAGCCCAGACAACAGCCCAGTTCCCAGCCGGACAGCCAGCCCTGCTCGCAGGAAAAGGTTAAGCTGCTGATGTGTCAGATTTGTGAAAGACTGACTTGGAGACATAAATGATCAAGTGATTTTTTTTTTTTTCTCTCATCAAATGGCCAATACATCTAATCTTCTCCAAGGCTGGCAGTTTAATCAGCAGTGCCAGTGTTCAGCTGACACGAGTGGGTCAGTGACAAATAAGAGTGTCCACAATAAAGAGAAGGAAAAATCTAGTTTAAAACACGTGTGCCAAGTTCTTATAAATGTACTCATTGTATTCATGTTGATGTCATGTGGTTTTAGAAACCTTATACCATTTTCATGAAAGATTTACATTTAATTGCTCTAAAAAAGGTTGTAGTGAAGTAATAAAAGTAATAACATTTTTCTTACAGCTTAAAATCTTCATTTAAAAAAATATTTATATATTTTAAAATATATAATACATTTTAAATATGTTTTTTAAGGTAAAAAGTTATGTCAACAATTGTTAATTCATCATTTTTTTAGAGTTTCATCAATTTCAAATTATCATATATTTTAAGAGACTTATTGGGTGCTTCTCATTTTTAAAGGGTTAGTTCACCCCAAAATGAAAATTAAGTCAGTAATTACTCACCCCCATGCTGTACCAACCCCGTAAGACCTTCGTTCATCTTCGGAACACAAATAAAGATATTTTTGATTGAATCTGAGAGCTAGATCAGTCCTACATAGGATGCCTAAGGGACTGGCTCTTGACGGCCCATAAAGTCATTAAAGAAAAGGTTTAAATATTCCATGTGCCTACAGCGGCTCAATTATAAGTTGATCAAGCGACGAGACTACTTTTTGTGCGAAAAAAACATAAATAGCGACTTAATTCGACTATTATATTACTTCCTTATGGGCGCATGCGCGAGAACTGAGACGAGGACGTTCTTCTCCTTCGACTACTTTTTGTTACCGGCTGCTCCGCTTAGGAGTATTACCGCCCCCTACCGTATAAGATGATGAACACTGTCGTTTTTTTTAGAAGATTAAAGGCTTTTAAGTGCACCTTGTAGTGCGGAAAATACGCTAATTGAAAAGCGTATGTACAGCGCACATCTTCCTCTGCTTGTAAACAGAAAGTTTTGCGCTTCCAGCTATATCAGCACATCATCTTATACGGTAGGGGGCGGTAATACTCCTAAGCGGAGTTTATATATATATAAACAGTGAAACAATTAGGTTACACTACTTTTAAATTTTTGCTTTTTAAGAACAATATTTTTTTTTTGTTTTTCTGTTTGTTTTTTGTAATGATATCAGGAAAAAATCTATAAAAATCAGTTATACATAATACAAGTTGTAAAGTCATTGTATGTATGGATTACATTTTAATTTATTTTTGGATAAATTAATTGATCTAACAAATTGCACTGATGTCATTGACCAGTCACCAAATTTGATACATCATACTTCTAATATTATATATTATAAAACAGATGGCCTCTGTTTGGTCAATACTGTATTCTTTTGATCTAATTCAATTTGTGTCTTTGTTGCGGTTTATTTATAGACAGAGGAAGAGTAGAAAAGCAAAGAGGTCTGAGGATGAGGGCAGCAGAGAGGAAGGGATAGTAGAACTCAAACCCCAGCAATTTCAAGACGACAACCAGCTCTACAGATCAGAGAAGAGATTGGTAAAACACTTTCCTTTGAACTGCACTTTTTGAAGAGTCATGAACATTCATGTTTGTGTTGATTGAGATCCTGTGGGCTTTGCAGAACTCCCTTAGGAGGCCTCTGTGTGGGGCTTCTGAAGATCTCTCCAGTGAGGAAGAGGAGGCAGATGAAGCAGATCTGCAAAGAGAGAGACTCTTCTCATCAGCACCTCCAAAATATGCCCGAGCACTCAGGAATAGACTTCACAAAGTCCCCAAGAACAATTCGCCACTAAAGACTCAAGTGAGTATCTGGAAACCAAAGGTAAAATCTGTAAAATAGATAAGATTATTCATTACCATTGTTTGATTTCATTCAGGGAGACAGTAATGGGATGCCCAAAGACAAAGACAACCCAGCTCTACCACATGAAGTTGAGCTTCTGCGGTCTTCACAGGGCTCGCGTCCAGCCTCTGACACGGATGATATGTTATGGGAGGAGCTTCTGCATGATCCTGACTCCGCCTCCACAGGAAGCAGTGACAGTGGGGAGGAGGAGCATCACAGTCATAGCCACTCCCTCCCTCTGCCCAGCATCACTCTGACTAGTGATGAGGATGAGGCCTTACCGCAGGTGGGCTGCAGTTTTACTGTAAAAAATGTTACGCGACTTTTCACTCTTTGCTTAAAGGGATAGTTCACCCAAAATGAACCAATAAGGTTCATTCTAGTAAGTGATTGAACTTCCGCAAGAACCAGTGAGGTTTGCTCCCACGCGTCAAGCAGGTTCGGTATGTTTGCTGATCAATGTTGTGAATACAACTATAAATCATCATATAAGTTATTGTGTAGAGAATTTCACGCTAGAAGTAACACCAAAGCACAGAGGACAGTCAATCGCTGTGTGTGTGTGTGTGTGTGTGTTTTAAGCAGCAGTTGAGTCAGTAGCACCTCATAACAGTACATGAGATCCAGGGGGCGGAGTTAGATCCAGATCTAAGGGGTGGAGATGGGTAGGATTAGGGGTGGGGTTAGGGATCAGGGGGTGGAGATGCTTATCATAGAACAACTATTTAAAGTATGGAATTCATAACTGGCCTTAACTCCTTTAATTTACTAGGGTTAACAACCTCATCAAACAGCGGACTCTGACTACATTATTAATTTTGTTCTTAATTGAATCTCCCTGTAGCACCAGTTCTCATGGCTGCAGGCTTGTCACCCGTCCAAAGACCGCGTCAGTGCCATAATCTGGGAGCAAGGAGAGTGTAAAAAAGCTGATATGTCCGTGCTGGAGATCAGTGGGATCATTCTCACACAAGTAAAGTCCTTCTTTACCTCTCTGCCTTATTTATTTCTTTAAACTGCCTGGAAAGGGAAGAGAACTTTTTGTTCAAATTCAATGTAAACATCTCCTTGTAAGCCTTTGAACACTGACTGTTTTAGAGATTTGCATTGGTATTTGCATTTCAGAAGTAATAGGTCAGTTATTCTGTTAACTTACGCTGAATGATTTCTGTTTCCAGGTGAAGGTGGTTGAGCAAGGGATGGGTTATCTTATTTTCGGCAGCTTGGTCACGGCCTCACTGGCTCTGCTGCCTTACTGCTTCAGACTGGCACAGAAGCTGGATGTTGCCAATCTCAATTCTGTTTCCCTCGAGGAACTTCCAGCAGTGGCCATCGGGCCGCCTTGTGCCTTGTCTTATGCTTTCTTCATCATCACCACAATGGAAAGAGTTTTCCTCTCTGGACTCTTCTTCTTCATGATGTGTGTGGCTGAGAGGACGTATAAACAGGTGAAGATGAAAATTAATTCCCTTCAATTTGTATGGTTTTTTTACATTTCAAGTTATATAAATGGGTATTAGCTGATCAATTTTGAGCTAACATGCATTAACTAATGTTAACAAATTGAACTTTATTGTTACGTGTTTTAGAGCTGCACGATTCTGGATAAATTGAGAATCACAATGTTTTTGTTCTAAATAGAAATTATGATTCTCCCACAATTCTAACAGACAACTAACATGTAATTTACTAGAAGTTCTGACAAAATGTTAAAAATTAGTAATTAAAAATGTTTTATTAATTCAATTACTCACTCATGTACCCCTTTTCCACCAAAGCATTTTGAGCAACTAGTTAGAAAATGGAGCAAATCAACGTTTAAAAGTAACTAGTTGCTTCAAATAACGGTTGTACTGGAGAATCGTTGTAAGTTAGGAATAAGGTCATGTGGGTGTTTGAATCGAGATTGCAATCTTTTAACGATTAATTGTGCTGCTCCAGTATGTTTACACAACAACGTTTTAAACACAGGAAACATTTTTTTTTGCGTTTTCTCTGGTGACAACGTCGTCAAAACGTTCCCTGTTCACACGGATCTGTGAAAACAACTAAAAATTCGAGCTTCAGTCTTCTCCGTTGAAATCAATATGGTCACTGTGTCCATTTCTTTTACTGTCTATGGTTTTCACTAATCAAATCTGTATAATGGCAGACAGGATTGTTTGTTCTCAACAAATGTCTTGTCATCCACAGCGCCTTTTATTTGCGAAACTTTTCAGCCATCTCACATCTGCACGCAAAGCCAAAAAATCTGAGATTCCTCACTTTCGGCTGAAGAAAGTACAGAATATCAAGATGTGGCTTTCACTTCGATCATTCCTGAAGGTATCCTCTTCCTGTTACAGTTTCCATGTAGGGATGCTCAATATATCAGTACCATATCATGTGTTGAAATTAGCAATATTTTTTTTTAATTATCAAAACTGAAATTTAACTGATATTTATTAACAGTTACATTTTTACATTTGCATTACATTTCCTGTCATCTAATGCTCACATAATTTTATTCTATTAATAATAATTTATTAACCCCTTTAAATGTAATCTTTACCAAATCTCAAAAGAAATATCTTTGTTTTTGTATACATAATGCTGTTATGCCTAAATTCACTTGTAGCATTGAAAATGACTGATTTGAGTTTTTAGTGTTTTAGGTTTTCATTAATTTTTAGAATTAATAATACATTATATATATATATATATATATATATATATATATATATATATATATATATATTTATTTCAACCACAACATCTAGGGGTAAAAGCTTTTTGTTTGCTTAATCCAAGTCTGTTTATATAAGCACAAATGACGTGTTTCTGCTGGCTGTCACATGTGTACACCTGTTGTATAGAGCAGTTTACAGATACCTTGTTTATATTACATGAAGATCAATTTAATCATTTCTTTGTTCTATTTAACAGAGACGAGGCCCTCAGCGCTCTGTTGATGTCATTGTGTCATCGATTTTCCTCCTGGCTTTGTCTATTGCCTTCATTATCTGTGCCCAGGTCAGCTATTGTTCTACTCCACAATGTTTTTGACACACCCTTTAGGCATGTTTTTTAAGCTTTGCTTTAATGTATATATATATATATATATATATAGACCATTTTGCAAGATGTAAACAACACTGGTCCAGAAGCACTTCCTGTTTCAGTTTTTAACACTACATAAAAGCTGGGATAAAATACAACCAACACAACTTATAAATAGGAATCAAAAAGTTAAACAAACATTTTTAAGATGTTTTCTTTACATGTGAAATAAAGAAAACAGTTACAAACTGAAACAGGAAGTGTTTCTGGACCAGTGTTGTTTACAACTTGCAAAATGGTCTATGTATATACAGTATATATATATATATATATATATATATATATATATATATATATATACTATTCCTGTTCCATCTGTACCTTGAACCCTTAATGCATGAATGTTTCACCAATCATTATTATATATTCGGGTCTTTACCGACGTGGATCTATATCTATTGCAGATGGCTCTCTAACTGCTGCAATAAAAAACTCCTAATATTTGATTAATAATTAAAAAAGAATAAATTAAGCATATTTCGTTAGCGTTTGGAAGTAAGAAGAGTTCAACTTGAGCAGATAATTGTTACCATCATCACTGTCACCAGCAGAGCTCATTTCCCATTACATTCAGCATTTGGCTCATATTCTCAAACATATACTCAAAGCTATCATTTGCAACATCTTTAAAATAAATATTTTGATCGCTGGCAGATCCTTCGCCAGATCCACCATCAAGACAGTGACGCTAATATTTGCACAAAGTATTTGCTCTGCAGTCTACAGTAAAATGCTGGGCCATTTCAAGTAGAACACATAGAGAACAAAGAAAATAAAAAGTGCTTTAAGTTGTTCAGGGAGGTCTAACAGTAGTATTCAGGTAAGAAATACAGAAATTGAATAAAGTGATCAAATGTAAAATAACAGTGCATAGTCTTCTTTTTATAAACCTGCTAAATTAAACCTGCATTATTAAAGCTGCTAAAGTTACTCAGTCAAGAGCAGTCAGTGATTTTCTCTGTATCTTTTGTTGTTTGAATTGACATTAAAGCTACAGTCCGGCGGTTTTCCTCTTTGTCGCCATCTCTGTTCGAAATCTGCTATTGCAGTCATTTGTGGAATTATCAAATTTACATTGAAGTTGTACTAACACAATGTTTGAGTAGAGTGTGTGGATTTCAGTCACCGCGCTGGTGTGGATACTGGCATTCAGAATCACAGATTATTTTTCCGAACGAAGTCTTTTGCGTTTTACAGCGGGTGAATCTGTTGTCACTGGTGATTGTCGTTTGAACCTTTCTGGACCCGCCATCAAATTGATAAGTTTAATTATATCAAATGCTGTGAGAAAAGCCTATAAATCTCCACCTCCAACATCCTCAAACGCAATCCTACTAGCCAAGACTACTTCTTTATATGTGCAGATGTGACGTAATGACGCAAAGACATGCTCGAATCTCCTGCGGAAATCCACCAGTACCACTGGAATTAAAAACATTATTACAAGCAGACACTGGCTGGTTATGTATTTTCTCAAATATATATTTTGGGATCATTTTTAACCCCAAAAAAAAGCTACGGACTGCAGCTTTAAGGACTCAGACAGCAGCAAGTTTAGGCTACTGTCACTTTCAGAACTAATGCACGGATAGAAATGCGATTTTCACTATACAAGAAAAAAACGACTGTTTAAATGAATGCAATATCAATTTTTGTGTGTATTTATCCTTTCATGTGAAAAAGAACTCAATTCAGCGCTGGTATACTGTGAGAGGCGACTTTCGGTGTGCATGCTTCATGAAAACCATCCCAAATTGAGTTATCTTTCGCGTCGTCTTGCGCTTAAATTGTTTAAAATTTGAAATTGGCTAAACACGTGCAAATGCATGATCAAGCTGCTCCGGGCCCTTATTGTTGAGCATTGCATTATTGTAAATTTCTTTGGGTCTGTTTACACCTGGTCACTTCATTTGTTTTTACTGATTGGATAGCATGATCTGATTTGTTTAAACAGTTCCACTTACACTTGGCCATGTAAATGCGTCTCGAATAGAAATCGGATGTTCAATCCCCTCGCTATACATGCAAATCTAACGATTTCACGCCAACTAAAGTGACAGATATGAGCTGCATTTTATTTATCATCAGCGAATTTCAAGATCAAAGACAGCAATAGGAGAGAGAGCGCCATCAGCACTGGTAAGATAATTTAGTCTCACTACTTTAATGAAGATGATTGTGTGTTGACCGTCTGCGACTTGTTTTCAGTTTCATTTGCGGCAGTTTGTCCGTTGCCTCGGCTGCTCATTTGTGGCGATTTACTCCTGTCCAGTTTCGTTTCTCGGACAACCTCCTGAAGTGGTTTGAGTTTTATCGGATTTAAATCCGTCTTGGAAGTGTTTCGAGGGGCATTTACACCTGGTCTATTCACGATCGGAAAGCTATCCAGAGAAAACGCATGAAGTGACCAGGTGTAAACAGGCCCTTTGTGTTTTCACCAGAGATTAAGTTTTCCTTGACATCAAATGTGAAATTTTTACATACAATCGTGCTCAGAAGTTTACATACACCTTGCAGAATCTGCAAAATGTTAATGTTATTTGAACAAAATAAAAGGGATCATACAAAAATGCATGATATATACTGTATATTTTATTTAGTACTGTCTTGAATAAGATATTTTAGATAAAATATGTTTACATATAGTCCACAAAAAAAAAAAATATGTTCAAAATGTTGTTACCTGGATGATCGACATCTGTTTTTTGGGAGGGGGGTTTTGTGATGGTTGTTCTGCAAACTGCCCGATGTTCTTCTGCAAATTCTTCAGTTTTCCAGTATATTTTGCATATTTGGACCCTTTCCAGCAGTGACTGTGTGATTTTGTGATCCATCTTTTCACACTGAGGACAATTGAGAGACTCAAACACAACTATTAAAAAAGGTTAAAATATTCACTGATGCTCCAGAGGAAAACACAATTCATTAAGAGCCAAGGTTGAAAACTTTTTGAATCTGAAGATCAAGGGTAAATTGTACTTAATTTGTCTTCCGGGAAATGTGTAAGTATCTGCTGTTGCTTCTGAGGGGCACTAAATGGAAGGGAAAAAATAATATTTTAACAAAATAAGAAATTTCTTAAAATAAAAAAAAAATCTTCATTCTATTCAAAAATGTTCAGGCTGTTAACTAAAACGATTAAAAATCATGTTAATGTTGTTCACTGAATTAAAGCTAAAATAAAATAAAATATAAAAATGTAAAAAAAAAAACATACACTAACTTAAATGGGGGAAAAAACATATATAAAAATAAAATAGAGAATATGAAAAAATTATAAAAATATAAAATTATAAAATAAAATAGGTTTAAGCTGAAGTATTAAAATGACTAAAAACCAAAACCCGAAATAAAAATAAATGAAAGCTAAATAGTAATATTTAATGACAAAAGTACAACAAAATGACTAAAACTTTAAATTAAATATTTAAAAGAATATATATATATATATATATATATATATATATATATATATATTCATTCTGTCATTTGGATTTAGTAAGTAAACTAGTCATTTGACTAGTTGTGTGTGTCATAAAGTCATCTTCATAGACATAAAAGTGATTTGAGGTGTTTATATAATGTTAAGTATCATACTACTGTGCTCGTGTAAATTTTTTCACAGTTTGAAGATTTGACTGTCTAATATAGCAAAGGAAACGAGAAGATAACGCTTGTTGTGTTTCAGCTTTTGCACAGTCATCACACATTCCTGGACTCCGAGACCAACTGGGAGTTAATGATCTGGTGTGCTGCTCTCACGGTCTTCCTCCTACGCCTCGCTACCCTCGGAGCAGAGACCAACCGAAAATATAGCAACGCTTCTGTGCTTCTGACTGAACAGGTGAGATAAAAATCTCAGCCGCACAGAACAAAGAGGCAGTATTGTTCAGAAACAAGCGAACCATTCTCACGTACGAGAGGCCATTCCGCAGGCGCAAATAAATACGGTCAACATTTCTGCTGCAGATAAACTTGTATCTTAAGATGGAGAAGAAACCAAACAAAAAGGACCAGCTGAACATAGTGAACAACGTCCTGAGGCTGGCCACGAAATTATTAAAAGTGAGACCATTGAAAAAGCATCAGAAAAATAAATATTATAACAATAAGTAATTGCTTCGCATTGACCATCATTTGCTGCTTTCAGGAATTGGACACTCCTTTTCGCCTGCTGGGTCTGACGGTGAATCCGCTCGTCTACAATATCACAAGAGTGGTCATCCTGTCAGCCATCTCAGCTGCTGTCAGCGATTTACTAGGGTTCAACATCCGGGTGAGAGGAACATTTGCACTCTTGTGTACAGTGGTTATCTGCACCTGTTTCCTGGGTCTGTTTTATTGTCCTGCTGAAATGCAGATGTGTGTAATTATTGATCTTGATGATCTGTTTTTTTTATGACTTGAGTCATAAATGCATTTGTAAAACTCCCTGTTATCAGGACAGTTAGAGTTGCTCACTCTTTATAGTGTTTGACTTTTATCATACTGGTGTTGCTGTACAAAAGCAATCTTTAACTAACAGGTTTAACAATGTCCCTCTATTTTGTTTCAACAGCTCTGGAAGATTAAACCTTGATGTGATGCCTTTCTTTACACTGCCAGCGTCTTAACACTGGGGCCAGACAGACTCTTAAGTGTGCTTGTGCACAACCTACTAAATGACCAATTTAACTATTAAAAACTGTGCAAATCTACTGACCAAACCTATAGTTTCCTCAATACTCTGTGCCTTCGGCCAGACTGAGTAAACCTGTGTTCTGCTCAACCTTGTTGTTGAGTTTTCCTCATTTGAATTGCAGTGGGTTTTCTTGATGCACTTAACAGCTTGCTGTTATATTCCAACCAGTGCTCACTGTTTCTCATAAATGTATCCTCTGCAAGTGTGTTATCTCGTCTGGAAGCAACCACTTAAATCAGAACCACTATGTGCCTTGTGAATAGTTGCATATAACAGTACTTTTAGATAAGCTATTTATGAGACTTTGTCAACTATTATGAGATTTGTCAACTGCTGAATGGGCAATTCAATGCAAGTCTTGACTTTTTAGAAAATGGTACTGAAAAACTTGCACACTGAAGCTTTTGGAGGAAGCACTTTCTATTGGCATTGTATTAAAAATAAACAAACCTTTCTCTGAAAGTCATCTGTAATCATCAATCCTTTACCAAATATTTGAGTTTGTGGTTGGGGGATGGGGGGGGGGGGGGGGGTTGATTCCTGGTCATTAAATATGCCCCCATTGAATTATCATTAATGGAAAAGTGTGGATTCAGTGATTTTACTGCTGTACTTTTTATACTGCAATCATTGGTCAAGCTTTATAAACTCTGTATTTCGTTTGTGCACAAATCTTTTTAAAGGGATAGTTCACTTTGAAATTAATTTTTGATATGTTTTAGCTTGCCTCAAGGGCATCCAAGATATAGGTGTCTTTGTTTTCGCAGTTATTTCAATTTGTATATTTTTAGGTCAAACCGTTCTTGTCTGTCAGTTATATAATGAAGGTCTATGGTCACCACCTCAAAGAGCATGCAAAGAGAAGTCCAAATTAAACATGATTTAATGACTCATAAATGTAAGTACACACTGATGGCCTAAGACACGAAACGAGCGGTTTGTGTGAGAAAACGAACAGTATTTATTTCGTTTTTACCTCTTGTAACCACAGTCACGTCCAAGTGATCTGAGGGCGCTGGCGCTATGTGGCTGTGGTTACAAGAGATAAAAATGATATAAATACAGTTCGTTTTCTCACACAAAACGCTCGTTTCGTGTCTTAGGCCATCAATGTGTACTTACATTTACGAGTCATTAAATCATACGAGTCATTAAATGTTTAATTTTGACTTCTTTGTGCATCCTCTTTGAGGTGGTGACCATAGACCTACATTATATGATTGATAGACACGAACGGTTTGACCTAAAAATATCAAAATTGAAACTACTGCAGAAACAAAGACACCAACATCTTAGATTCCCTTCGGGTAAGCTAAAACGTATCAAAAATTAATTTCAAAGTGAACTATCTCTTTAATGAATCAATCATAAAAGCTATACGAATGAATAATATGTAAATTTCAATTTGTAGCCACTTTTGTGTTATAGCTTTCTTGCTGGCTTCTAATAACATCTTTAAAAGGTACTTGTCTTTCTTCATCAAATGAGCTGCTAAGTTGCCCAGGTAAATTGTAGAAATTGTAGTCACCAAAAATAAAATGTGTTATTACCTCCTGCCAATATTACTGAATGGCTGGGCAACTCCAGAATACATGAAAATGGTCTTCCAGCTGTTCCCTCACATTTCCTCCAACATTGACCACTTCCCTTCTCGCAAGAATGAATGGATTTTAACTTGGGGGTTATAAAGTATCTAATAAGATCCCACCAACAGAATTCTCTCCACATACCCGAGCTGGTAGAAGTCGCCTGTACAGAACAGATATTCAGTTTTCCTCTGAAATATCAAGACAAGATTCTTTATCGCATTTTAATCTAACTTTACTTGTTGATTGTTTCTTTATGGATTGAATGTCTAGATAATAGTTTTAAAATAAGTTTCCTATTACCCTTATTTTTATACATTAATAAATGGATCAATTAAATTGGTTTGGTGCCATGTATCGTATCACTTTGGTAAAATAAGTCCTAGTTTGTAAGTACCTAAAAAAAATAATAATAATTTTTCTCAAACCATATTTATCAGAGATCTCCTGAAGGTTTAGAACAAAATGAGGGTGAGTAAATGATGACAATTTTCATTTTTGAGTGAACTTTCCCTTTAAAGTCAACTGTTTAAGTCCTGGTCCACATAGACGATGCGCTGTCATTCTTTTACAGGTATTACGGTAAGTAAAAGGTGACGTAGAGACACACCTTCACTCACGCGATTGGCGCTGGTTGCCATCAAGTGCAAAATCGGCTGGGAGGCAAAGACACCCTGCGGCCTGAGCAAAGACATTGAACCTGCCGGTCGGACCGGCGGATACAGGATAAAATACGGACCCCCGTGGTTGAAGGGGTGACTAACTTATTAGGACGCAGTAAGGTCTCACGTTTTACGTGTCACGTTTTAGTCATAGTGCTTTAATGTGTCTGTTTAATATATTAATTCTACTGTGTTATAAACGTGTGGCTTAGACCTTCAGTGACAGTTGTCAAACCCTCTGTTTGCGGTTATGACGTAACACGGTGTCCTCAGCATCCTCTTCTCTGTTGTGTTGTTACTGCGCTGCGGATGACTGAGAAAATGACGGTGTTGCGATAATAAAAGATGCATGTCACTGCGAAGGGCATGATTGTATACGTGAAATGTTTTCAATTTTCATTAGTTTTCATTTTAATAAACCCTTATCGTCGTTTTCACTAACGTTTTCACTTATTTCGCAGTTTTTTCCTTTTCTCTCTGCCTCTGCAGGTGTACTGTGTTTTTACAGTAGGAAGAGCAAGCGAGTGATTAAGTCTGACAGATTCAGTATGTCTGTGTGGCTGCAGCAGGAGGCTGGTTCAACCAGTTCTGCTGAAGCCAAGAAATCAGAGCCCAGAGGCCAAGAGAAGAAATGCTGTAAGTTACACAACTTGAACATGCTTTCACGTTCCACAAGAAGTTGTTTTGAATCCCAATTTAAACCAGCCTAAGGTGGTCAGCTAATTAGTCTGGTGTGTTTTAGTGGGGTTTGAGGTACTTTTCAGCTGATGAGAATGTTTCTCACAGCCCACTTAACTGTTGTGTCCCTGGTCATGTAATTGACGGCATGAATCAAGTCACAGTTGTCCTTGCCAGCTGTCACTAAGAATGCAAAACAGAAATTCACAGTTGGTCTATGTTAGAAATATACCTGATGTGCTTCCCTTTATTTAGATATGCATTCTGTCATGCTGGTTTCAAATTGCAGATCAAGGTAGAGGCACATTTGCTTCTTTTCCCTGTCATCAAATTGCTGACATGAGTTCATGTTTAATGTTTGGTTGTAACTCATTACAAGTAACTTGAGTTACGTAATCGGATTACTTTTTCATGTAACTAGTAATGTACTTCATTACGTTTTCAATTTACAACAAAATATCTAAATTACTTTTTCAAATAAGTCTAGTTACTTTAATATTTATTGACTGACAGCTCTACTTTGTCCCCATGTTGAGAGAGATAAATTGAGGTGGTGTGTGCACTGTGTAAGCATGATGGTTATTTAAGTTCTAGATTAAATTAACATGCATACTTGTAGAACTTGCACAAAACATTCAATAGTCTTCAAAATGAATAAAAACAGTCAAATGCAACCTCTGAATTGTATGCAAAACTTTAATAATTAATTATAATAAATTACACAAATATACTTTATGTATTTAATCTCACTTTATTAACCAATGTCTTTGCTGCTGACCTTCAATGATCTAATTCAACCATACTTATAAGCAAAAATTACTTTAGAGTTAGAAATAAGAGTGTTGAACTTCCTTCTCCTGTATCCTATAGACTATAGAGCATCACAGTCCCGCCCACAGCCCGAGAGAGCGCTGGCGCCGGAAGTAAATTTCCCATTCATTTCTCCCTTTCACATTTTGTAAAATCCATATCTAAAGAGTATAAGAGCATTTCTGAGGATAACCAGCTACGGCTAAACTCGTTAGCATACAACATATCATTTCTAGTGAAAAAACGAAGAGAAAATCCAAAAAAAGTCAAGGGTACAAGCCTGTGTACATATTTTCATTTCCGAGCAAAGGAACTACTCCTCCCATAAACCACCGAGCCTCACTAAAGTCGACTGAAGCCACCGGGATAGAGACTTTTGAGTGACTTCCAAATCTGGCGACGGCCACGTGAACTTTTTCCTCCAGTAAATTTTATATAGTGAATGTGCAGGGAAACTCATTTTCCTCGATTTACTGAAGCTTATATGTAAAACGCATTTGCAGCTGTATATGCTAAAACATTGAGCATCTGGCTTGCTCATAGGCTGTGCTGCGGCAACTGCACATCCAATGGCGCGGGGGTGTCTCTGAGGTGCGACCAATGAACTTAGCCCTATGTCATTACATGATCTTCAGTCTTCAATTGCCTTCCCGGGGTTTCAGACATGTTACATGATTTCCACCAATCAGATAACCTGGCCCTAGCCAGATGAATTTCGCTCCGCCTAGCTCCACTCATCCATCTGGAACCGATCCATTGAAATGGCGTTTCAGAAGGCTGGGCCTTATTAGACAGCCACTTGTCTGTCATCTTTATCGACGTGCTATTTCAACCACTCACACCGAAGCCAACCCGTGACGCTGATGAGAGCGACGCAACCGAAATATTAGGAAATATTAAATGAAACAATATTAGGTAGATTGGACAACACGGATGAAATAGCAGCATCAATGTTAACGCTTGCTTCCTCGATGCGAGCCGCCATTGTTGTCTGAATCAAAACAGTCTCGCGGTCGCTTCTCCACTACGTCACATCTATGAAACTCCCACCCTGCGTCCTGATTGGCTAAGCCATAAAGTTGGTTGGAGAAATCACTCTCAATGGAAGAGGTTCCAGATGGATGTGAGTGAAGCTAGGCGGAGCTAAGTGGAACGACATTCATCTGGCTAGGGCCAGGTTACCAATCAGATGCATCACTGTGGGATTGTTCAGAATTGTGGGTAATGAAGTACTTATCCAAGACATCGCGAATTAAAGGCATTTATCTTAAAACAAGGTTAGTGCCCCATGAACTTTTGTTTTTTATTTGAGCATGTACAATCGCTTAGTGCAGACGTAGCTGGTTTTAAGTCTACCATGTATGGTTACTTTTTTATATGGTTACGGCTTATATCCCAACTGTCAATGGAGAAATTGTATTGAATTTTTACTTTCAACACCGGCTGTGGGCGGGACTGTGATGCTCTATTGTTCAAGAATGGCAACACAGCTGAAAGGTTTGTTTGTGCGGCGCCCTCTACTGTACAGGCGTGAATATTCATTTCCTTCTGCCTGAGGTGTGAAAGGGCCTTAAAGGTGCAGTATGTGATTTTTAGCAGCATCTAGGGGTGAGGTGCAAACTGCAACCAACAAAAGTTACGGTGGCCGACAGGAAAAGATGTCGTCTGAGTTCAGCAATGATGTTTTTCTACAAAGATAAATTAAGAAATTTTGTTTACTTTATTATTCAGTAAAACAATATGTTACTGTGAATATTATGGTTACTTGTTCATCTTTGTGTCAGTGTTTTTATTTGCTGACTTTAGATAGCTTCCTTGCACGAAGAACAACATAGTAACGAAACGTGTTTCCCAACCCAGTTCCTGGCGGCACACCTACACTGCGCGTATTCTTTGTCTCCCTTATCAAACACACCTGATTCAACTCATCAGCTCATAATCAAATAGGTAAATGAGCTGATGAGTTGAATCAGTTGTGTTTGGTTAGGGAGACAAAGAATACGCGCGGTGTTGGTATGCCGCCAGGAACTGGGTTGGGAAACACTGGTTTAGGGCCACTGTAGAAATGAATGTTGGCGCATTTCAATGTAAGGGGACCCGCGGTTATATAGATAGAAATGACTCATTTTACGGTAATAAAAACATAACGGTTCATAAAGGTACCACTGAAAACATAGCTATGTACAGTATATGATATTGCATTTCTGTCAACAGATCCTCCTAAATATTACACAAGGCACCTTTAACATTTGCCAAAAATATAACTTTTTTTGTTGTTATTAAAAAACAAACAACAAGCAATCCCGGCATAGGTGAGAAAAGTAGCGCAAAAGTAATGTAACGCATTACTGTAACGCATGTAACACATTACTTTTTATAAAAAGTAACTAAGTAATGGAATTAGTTACTTTTTGGGGATGTAAGGCAATATTGTAATGCATTACTTTTAAAAGTTACTTTCCCCAACACTGGGAATGTTTTCTTCATACCTTATATGTTCATTGTTAAACAAAAAATCCAGGGATGTAATTTGCATGTGGTATTCTTTTTTTTTCCTTTGAGAAGGAAAAAAGCAAACCTAGATCTTGTCAGAAGACCAATGTTTGTTTAACAATGGTCTAGAAAGAAATTTAATGCCCCGATTTTTTGTTTTGTTTTGTTTGTTACAAATTACACCAATGTGACGGTAAAGACGTTTAAAATGTTCCAAAAGATTTATATTTCCATTAATTGCTTTTCTATTGAACTTTCTACAATTCTGGAAAATGTAATCTATCACATTTTCCACAAAAACATTAAGCAGCACAACTGTTTTCAACATTGGTAATAAGAAATGTTTCTTGAGCAGCAAATCAGCATATTAAAATGATTTCTGAAGGATCAGTGACACTGAAAACTGGAGTAATGATGCTGAAAATTCAGCTTTACCATCACAGGAATAAGTTACATTTTAAATAACTTATTAAAATAGAAAACAGCTAATTCAAATTGTAATATTATTTTACGATTGATTATTTTAATAATAATAAAAACAGCCTTGGTGATCATAAGAAACAAATTACGACCTTGATACAAGGTGTCAAAAGTCTCAAAGTTTCAGGTCTTATTTTGTATTGAAGTAGTAGAAAGTACCATAAACCACAAACGTGCAAACATAAACTCAAACATTCAGACTTGCATCAGGCATAAAGTAATTGTGTCATTTGATTTTATGTAATTTTTGGTGCAGATGCAGTTGGTGTTGGTATGTGAAATTTTAGTATTTTATATTTGGCAGATTATAATTTATAGTACTGGAGACTATATCTTCCTCCAGTCCATGATGTGCTGTTGACACCGTCTATCTGTTTTTTTGTCTGACCACAGCATGGGCGTCTTACATGACAAACTCCCCAACGTTAATTGTCATGATCGGCCTCCCTGCCAGAGGCAAAACATACATGTCGAAGAAGCTCACACGCTACCTCAACTGGATAGGAGTTCCCACAAAGGGTGAGCTGGATTTAGACAGTTGCGACATGTCAAATGGCACTCACTATAAATATCATTCACATCAGTCTTCTTTTTAAATGCTCCATTTAGCTCTCAGCTGATCGTTTCTATCAATAGTCTATTAAGAGGTTACAGTTTAACATGCATGGGCAACCAACACATTTAAAGGGGACCTATTATGTTTTGTTTTTTTTTACATTTTAAACTTTCTATAGTGTGTAATGTTGCTGTTTGAGCATGAATAAGGTCTCCAAAGTTACAAAGCGCAAAGTCGCTGCAAAGGGAGTTATTCTCAGATCAGTAAGCAATGATTCTGACCTCCCTGAAACACCTCGATTGTAGTCTTGAGGTTCCTTCTGGGAACGTACACATCACAATTTATCGCTCATTTAAATAATTCCCATCCAAGGCATACGCAAAAAAGGGCAAGGCCTGGTTGAGTTGCTTTAATAACAGGGCTGCATCCGAAATCACATCATCTCTTGAGTAGGTACTTATTTTGAATAAGTAATTACTTCACGGCCGTTCACAAATTCAAATAGTAAAGTGTCCATCGTATGCGAGTCTCGTCGGATTAAGTAGGTCATCCAGGTACTTTTTGCCTACTCTTTTATGACTATTGTGAATTCAGACATACTACTCTTTGTCACATACTGTTTTTTCGCCTACTACTCTATATAGTAGGGAAGTATGCGATTTAGGATTCAGCCCAAATGAATCAGCCTCCAGTTAGTGCTTACATCTTATACATTTCCGAAACAGCGGAACAGCGGTTGACCCATCGGAACACACTTTTGGTCCTGCCGACCAATCAAAGCACAAAGCATTGTGCTTTTTCATTGGAGGTTCTTATAGAGACTGGAAATAAACAGTGTTAATGACAGACTGGGAAGAGAGGTTCTGCAACAATGTAAGGTTTTTTTAACATTCAATCATGAAGACCTATCCACAAGTTTCCGAGGGGCGCTCCTGTAAAAAATAAAGTGGGTGAAACTTCCGGTGAGGCGGCGGAAGTAGCATTCCAATGGTATTTTGTGTGTTAGTTAGCGAAGAGGCTAGCTGTTTTTCGGAGAATTATTTTACTATTTAAAGACGCAAATCTTTATGAGAGATGGTGTTACGGAGTTCATGGACAACATGTGCTGTTCGCGGTTGTATGTATAACCGGACTAAACTAGTTCAGTGGCTTAAACGTGATTGTTTTGAACATAAGCTGAAAACGAAATCAGAGTGATCCTGCCAACGACTGTAGTTTCCATCACCTCCCAAAAGACGACGAATCTTCCTGTGTACATTTGTTTAAATTTTTAATATT
Organism: Pimephales promelas; assembly: GCF_988280905.1. Classification (NCBI taxonomy): domain Eukaryota; kingdom Metazoa; phylum Chordata; class Actinopteri; order Cypriniformes; family Leuciscidae; genus Pimephales; species Pimephales promelas. The sequence goes on along the minus strand of NC_142789.1, from coordinate 16,442,289 downwards.
CTATAAACTTTTATCAGCATGTGTTTGGCTGTTCGCTACTGATGTTGCACCTAAACTCAGGATCAAAGCCTGTGTTGACAGAATACCAAATGTGCCAGTTAATGTATTCAAGCAGCACATTCATTTATAATTTTGAATAAACTCCAAAGCACAATGACCAATGACCAGTGTGTATTTTTTATTTTAATTGTTTGTCAGCTCACACAACTGTCTGTCACCATGCCTTGATGAGTATTGATTATTAATAATGTTATTATAATACTCCCAATCAACTACTGTGGAGGGTAAAGGTACTGTTATTTCACCTTTTTTAATTTCGTTGAGGTTGTGTTCCCACATCGTTAGCTAGTTTGGATCGCTATAACTTGAATGACTGTCAACTGTTGAATGAACGAGTGTCAAGCATGTCAAATCGTGCTTTGTTTACTTCCAACCGGAAGTCGCGCCCACTTTTGACGCAAGGCCTCATGGGGCGTAGGAAACTTGTGGATTCTAGTAGAGCCCAAAAACAAGACCAAGACATTTTAAAAAAGGCGTAAAATGGCTTCTTTCAACTCATTCTCTCTTGAGTGCATCATGACCCACAATACAAGTGTTTTAATCACTGCAACTTACATTACGTCTTTACATACAGAGTGATATCACCATGGTGCATTACAAAACTGATCAAGAATGTGACGATGTAGAGATTAACCATCATTCCTTGTTTATTGGTTTATTGTGCAGTGTTTAATCTTGGTGTGTACCGGAGGGAAGCAGTTAAAGCATACAAGTCATATGATTTCTTCAGACATGACAATGAGGAAGCCATGAAGATACGGAAGTAGGATTATATCTTTTGTGTGTTCCCCCCACAAATGAATATCCTGTCATTGTTTACTCAACCTCATGTTGTTCCAAACCTGTTAGACTTTCTTTCTTAAGTGGAACATGAAAAGAGAAGTTTACTTTCACACGTCCTGTGTAGAAAAGTGCACAATATTTTTTACAGTGTTAATAGTGTATATGTAATAATAATGTATATGCTTTCAGTAAATCAATATGAACTAATGTGACTAAAGTAAGCCCGTTATGTTATGTTAACTAATATGATGGCAGAAGGATTAAGACATTTCCTGAAGGTTACATCAGTGCATTTATGACAGGATTGTTTATGTTTTTCCTGAGAACTGCTGAATTTAAATATATATATTAATGATTATATTTGCATCCTAAATAGACAATGTGCCTTGGTGGCCCTGCAAGATGTCAAGGCCTACTTTAATGAAGAAGGTGGACAAATAGCTGTAAGTTGTTTTTTTTTTTACCTCACTTAATTAATTTAATGTAGTATGGATATAATAATAAGATTCATATTTTATACATATACATATATATATATATTAGGGGTGGCACGGTACATGAAAAAACACCCGAACCGTTCGGTTCGCTTGTCTCGGTTCGGAGCGCGTGTGCGTCTCACGGTTCGACGCATGCGCATTGCGCAATGTAACCTCGTGCCCGTATGTGACGTTTGTTTTCTTTTCGCGCGACATAAACGTGTTCGACTTGGACCGGCGCTGCACAGAGCGACCGGTGAATAACAAACTAGCGCGAGTCGGCTCCGTATGCATTCATCACTTTCGCGGTATTTGATGTCATTACCGATCGCTCTGTGCAGCGCCGGTTCAAGTTAGTAAACAAGCCAGTAAAAGTGGAGTATGGAGCGCTGCAGGTCACGGCACGCGGAGAAATGGCAAGTGGGAGAGATGAGGGAGTTGGAGGATGCGCCAGCGTCGTATGAGTCTATGGTATAAGTCCGGTGTGTGGGAACATTTTGGATTTCATGTTATGATATTTTAATATAACGCTACAGTGGCACTTAATGTATAGATAAGAGCTTCAGTCATACGTTTCCAAATCCTGCACTTTAATTTTAAGTGGAAAAAAGGTACCCTCACATTTTGGGAATAGAAGCATTGTTGATACTGTTTTTGTGTTGAGGCTGAACTTAAATTTCACTTTATGTTTATGGCCTTTGCTATTGCTATAGCTTAATTATCTATAGGCAATGAGGTTTCATGTATATTGACATTTAAAAGACAGTGTTTTAAGAGTTCCTCTCTTTTTCTTTTAAAAGATAGAATTTTGGTAAGTTAGCAGTTGATACATGAAAGTTAATTTCTTTGTGTAAATAAGATTTATGTGATAAAAATGCACAAGTTCTTGTAGAGATAGTGATACACATTCTCCTTTTTTTGCCAAATAAACAAAAAGCATGTCAATGTCTTCTCTCTTGCTGTATCTAAATCTCACCTAGCTTTCCTCTGAGATAGTCCCAAAATGTGCTTAAAGTCAAAGAGTCAAATTCAGTTTGTGCATGATTGCATGAATATAATATATATTTTTTTAATACTGTATCCTAAAGTGTGGATAATTAAGCGATATAGCATGTTGAAGTACATTTCTTGAGTGTTAAGATTAAAAGAAAAAATAACAAGAACCGTACAGAACCGAAAACCGTGACCCTAAAACCGTGATACAAACCGAACCGTGGGTTTTGTGAACCGTGCCACCCCTAATATATATATATATATATATATATATATATATATATAGATAGATGGATGGATGGATGGATGGATGGATGGATTGATATTGATATAAATATTGATATATATTGATATTTATTTATATTTAATCAATACATAGATAACCATGTGACATTGTCCTCATTCTTTTTTTTTTAGGTATTTGATGCCACAAACACAACCCGGGAAAGGCGTGATCTTATATTAAATTTTGTACAGGAAAATGCATTCAAGGTAGCCAAATGTGCAATTTAATCTTCATAAGATGAGTTATCTTTGTGTGGAAGTGATATGTGATTATCATTTTCCTATTTCTGTGCGTTTACGTTTGCAGGTGTTTTTTGTGGAGTCGGTATGTGATGACCCAGAGGTTATTGCTGCAAACATCCTGGTATGTTGTGATGTTTGGTTTACATTTCATTAAACCGATGGTATAATGCGTAAAGCAACATAGCAGTATTACTGTTCATTATCTTCTCAACAGTTGTCTCTTATGTACCTTTTGTATCTTCAGGAAGTCAAGGTTTCAAGTCCAGATTATCCAGAAAGACACAGAGAGAGAGTCATGGATGATTTCCTGAAACGCATTGAATGTTATAAAGTCACTTACCAACCACTAGATCCTGATGAATATGAGAAGTAAGAATGATTCCAAAATCAAACATTATTTTTGCATGTCTGAATGTATATACATTTGCTTTAGAATAAATCTTCTATCTATTTTCCTTCAAATTGCCACTATTTCACTATTTTAAAGGTTCCTAATTTTGTTTTGGGAGGTCTCCTACAATATGTCATCCAAGGTCAAAAAATACTGTAATTTTCTCATAATTTACATTGGTGTATCACCTCTCATCTCAGTGTCTAAAATAGTTTGATAAAGGATTCTGTCTCTCTAAACCTCTCCTTTCAGAGAACCCAGTCTGTTGTGAATGGGCTACAGCTTAAGGCGCATGTCGAAAACGAAATGTCTTTTACCATACAGTATCTAAATTTTCCAGAGGCTTCCTCAGCACTTGTATACACAGTGGTATGAATAGTAACAACGGCGTTGGCTTGACCATATCAATACAATTCCTCATCCTTTGGAAGTGCATGCAAAGTGGATTTGCTTTCACATAGCAGAAAAAAGTGTCGACAACACAAACCAAACTCCTCCAGGTCTCCTCTAGGTCAAGTAGATGTAGTTTTTGGACAGCCAATGAAGACCATAGGCTGGCAGTATGCAAATTTGTTACAAAACTACATAGGTTTGCGCAGGAAGTAAGACTTTCGGGCAGTTCAGAATCGGTTCTTTCGTTTGGGAAGCAACTCCATTTATCATGCACTAGTTTCAAAGATAATTGCAGACCTTTTACGTTCACAAACAGCTGTATTACATACTAAATGGAGGGTTATATCCAAAAAAAAAACATAAGAGGGGCATTTTGAACGTTATGAACAGGAAAAGACGATCTTTTTTTTCTCCAGAGACCTGTCCTTCATCAAGGTTATGAACGTGGGCCGCCGGTTCCTGGTAAACCGTGTTCAGGACTACATCCAGAGCAAGATTGTCTACTACCTCATGAACATCCACGTACACTCGCACTCCATCTACCTCTGCAGGCATGGAGAAAGCGAGCACAACGTCGAGGGCCGCATCGGAGGAGACGCTGAACTCTCCTTCCAGGGGAGACAGGTCTGAACTCATTCATTGCTGCCTTTATAGTGGTTAATCATCAGTAGATGCTTGACTTTCTCTCTTCTTTGTGTGTAGTTTGCGAGTGCCCTGTGTGGGTTCATTAAGGAGCATATTAAGCTCTCTGACTTGAAGGTTTGGACCAGCCAGTTAAGGAGAACCATCCAGACGGCTGAGGAGCTGGGTGTTCCCTATGAGCAGTGGAAAATCCTCAATGAGATAGATGCCGTTAGTATGCCCAGGTCCCAGTGGAGATTACATGCAGTTTAGAGGTATTGTATGTTCATTCATCAGCAAATTTTGCTCTGAAACAGGGTGTATGTGAGGAGATGACCTATGAAATGATCCAGAACACATTCCCAGAAGAGTTTGCTTTAAGGGATCAGGACAAGTACCACTACAGATATCCAGGAGGGGAGGTACAGCATGTCATGAACTTCTCACTTTGTTAAAGTTCTTCAGATTATGTCTTGCTGAGTTTTTCTGTGTTTCAAAATGCTCTCTTTTCTTGTAGTCATATATGGACCTGGTTCAGCGACTGGAACCTGTGATTATGGAGCTTGAGAGACAAGGCAATGTACTAGTTGTCTGCCATCAGGCAGTTATGCGCTGCCTACTAGCTTATTTCTTGGACAAGAGTGCAGGCAAGATGCATTTGCATTTTGAAAAGAATGCTAAAACACACAAAAAACTGCCGAATCTGACTCTACAAATAAACTATAAATAACTATATATAATTATATATATATATATATATATATATATATAGTTATATTTGTATCTCACCTTAAACCACAATATAAACTATATATATATATATATATATAGTTATATTTGTATCTCACCTTAAACCACATATACAGTATACATACATATATATATATATATATATATATATATATATATATATATTTCAAGACCATATATACCATAATATGCTACAATGGTGATCAATACATCACAGAAATGTACATGTTTTTATATTTTGTCTCAGATGACCTCCCCTATTTGAAATGTCCCCTTCACACGGTCATGAAGCTCACTCCTGTTGCCTATGGTGGGTTGGACAGTTGTTTCCTCACTTTTGCAAACATACACATGAAAATTCTGTTCACAAACGATTTTGAATTATGTTTTAGGTTGCAAAGTGGAAATGTTTAATCTGAATGTGGAGGCAGTGAATACACATAGGGACCGACCACTGGTGAGTCCACATCTGTCTCTGTGCTCTCTTTCAGTATGAAATATTAATGGAGATAATTAAATATTCATTTTAAAATAATTGGTGCCACATTTATCTCTCAGAATTGAAATTTTCTTCACTAATGTTTTTGAAACTTTCAACAAGCATGCTATCCTTATCCAGCCTTTGATATCTTTTAGGCTTTCTATTGATTGGTAATTACAATTTCCTCACTGCATGTTTGCCGTCTGAGATGCTTTTTTTTTTTTTTTTGATAATGTTGGTTAAAGCATTTTTCTATCCAGAGCATCTGTGATGTGCTGTCAATTACCACAGGAAATAATTTTGACTCATTTTAAACAAATTGACTCATTAATAGTCCCACCTCTACTCCACATTTACAGCTCAAAAACTGATGCAAGTTCTTTAACGACACGTGTTTTCAAACCATGTATGCCTTGCCTCATTGACTTCTAAACAGTGTAAAATGATTCAAATGGTTTTCGTAAAAAAACAACAACCTGTAATTAAATAAAATATCATATAAATATCATATGGAAAACTTAAATTATAATTTGAAATATTGCCTCTGCAATTAACTGAAAATAAATGCTAAAATCTCTAAAACATTATTAAAATATAAAATATGATCTATAAACTATTAAAATGACAAAAGCACATGACAAAATTACTTAAACTAAAAATCAAATTGAAAACTGAAAATATATATATTAAAAAAGTTGATTCAAAACATTAATACTAAAATGACAATGATTCTAAGTGCATCACTGTAAATGTATTTTTTGTCAGTTTTAACTGACTAAGGGGTCAAAGTTGTTGTCTATGGTTAATTGTTAACCCGTATAACACTTTTTAAGCTGTGTTCTGTTGTTTAATCAAAACTGTCAGTCAAATGGTTTGATTAAAATCTTCTTCCTCTTCTGCTTATTCACCTCATCAGAGTGAGGATCAACCGTTCCCTGTATATGTTGATGATTTACAATATTTGCACAGTTGTATTATAGCCTAGAATCTTGTATGTAAATCACAGTTATGATGTCTCAGCAGCCTGTGGCTGTAATGTAACTCTGCGTTTGTGTTGTAAGTTATGCTGCTTATCCATGTGTTGAACGCTCCATTGAACGACATTGTGCTTTAGACACGTTTGATGTTTTAGAATGTTGAACCTGAAGTAATTTATCAGACTTTTTAGTCTGTGTATATTGATTAATGTGGATTATCTTTGGGAATACTTGGAGCTTTGGAGACTGATGTGTCTTGTTCGCTATTGAGAGGTGTGCTAAAGGTCTTTAAAGATGAGCTATTGGTGTAGGCCAGCGATGTCCAAACTCGTTCCTGGAGGGACACTGTCCGGCAGAGTTTAGCTCCAACTTGCCTCAACACTCCTGCCTGGACGTTTCTAGTATGCCTAGTAAGACTTGGGTGTGTTTAATTGGGGTTAATTGGGGACAGTGGCCCTCCAGGAGCAGGATTGAACACCCCTGGTGTAGGCGGTCTCTCTTTTTAACCCAGCCAGTCTTTCCCATCTCAAACCAGGGGAAAGTCAGACGAGACTCTGCCCCTCTGCTGCTAAGGCGGAATAGTTACACCCCACTTTCCAGCCATGACCAGGTTAAGCGGCCCCGTCTCTACAGCGCTGGCAACCGGTCCTGGCTGCCCCTCACCCCTTCCCCCACCGCCCTGCACTTCCCTGACACACCAGACGGGGCGCTGCTGCTTCAGCAAAGCCAAGTTAGTGTCACAATCTGAAGCCCTGGGATAATAAATGGACTCAATTGACCCAGTGATGTCCTGACATGAACCCACCCTCACCCTGGTGTTCTGAATCACCTGTGAATGTCACACCCAGTGACACCCAGTACTGTTTGTGCTAAATGCATGAAGTCATTTCTGTTTGGCAGTTTGTTCCTTGTTTTTTATGTAATTGCATGTTCCTAACTCCTTGTTCAGCATGAGCTTCTTTTTTTCTTTTTTCTTTTTTTTTTTCGCTGTATGGATACATGCCGCAGGCCATACAATATCCATAACTTACCAGCTAACAGTTCTAATTGGCATTATCCAACGTATACACAACAACAAAATATATTTTTTCTTTTTCTGGATTATTTCTCCCTAAGAAAATCAGTCAGTTGTTGCCAATATAGTTAATGTGCTTACAGGAATAGTTGCCCCAATAATGAAAATTGTGTCATCATTTACTCATCCTTTCTCTTCAAAGATTTTTGTTTTCTGTGGAACATAAAAATGAGAATTTTAGCTGCTCTTTTCCACAAAATGAAAGTGAATGGTGACCAAAAATTACGTAAAATCTAAAATGTCATTTTTAAAGGGGTGATGAACTGAGAAATCAAATTTTCCTTGAGCTTTTGACATCTAAGAGGTCATAATATTATAAGAATATCCTGTAATTTTCAGAACTGAAAACGTCCTTGTTAGTCCAATAAAAGCTTTTATTGACACCAGCCTCTTTAAACGAATCGTTTTTCAAAGTGGGAAACTATGACGTCAAAGAGGATAAAACACCACCCTACTTCAACACGGCCGGTTTAGCCCCACCCACCGATTCGCGCATTACACGCATAGCTAAATTACATTGGCCTACCTCGTGATGTCAAACCCGGATTGAGAGTGAAACACATTATAATATGCAAAAATGTTATCCACTCACAGCAGTGGGTGTTTACTTCCAAGTCTTCAATGCGAGACGCCCATAAAAACCGAGCGTTTTTGAGCTGGGCTCAAAACTAGGGTAAAAAATAGCCTATTACTTATTCATTTTGATGTTTTTTTTATATATATATAAAAACCAAGCGAATGTCATAACTTGACCTAAGAAAACAATATAAAAAAAATTAAAAGCCAGTTCATGACCCCTTTAAATCATACAGTAGGCATATTCAAAGTGGTTACCATGCTTACTAAAAAGATAGGATTCTTACTCATTAGCTTTCATTGAATGGAAGCGAGCAGAGCAATATGTTTTATTTCATACAGAAAACAAAAGTCTTATGGGTTTGGAATGACATGAGGGTGAGTATGATGACCTAATTTTCATTTTTGGTTGAAAACTGATGTTGTGCCTTAGGAATCAATATTCCTTGTCCAAGTTTTACTCTGACCATGCAAATTTGTCATTGCGCTTCAGTTGTCTTCTCCATATTTGTCTCTCCTCTTCCCCCTTCATCCTTCTCTCTCTATTCTCACAGTCTCGTGTGGTTGGCAGTCATCTGTGAGTATATTTCATCGATATGTGTGATGTCACTAACATGTATGTAGATTCTTGGTTGTCTTTTCTGCCTGATTTCTTATAACCTGCATTTATGTTGGAAGATTCGATCACAAGCATGTTTTTATATGTGTGTTTGTTATAACTTGAATTTTGTAACAGTTCATCAGGTTGTCCTGTGTTGTGACATATCTTTGTAGAGAATTTTCTTTACCTTTTAAAAATGGTTTTCAAATTATTACACCTAGTCAAATAGTAATCTAGATACAGGATTAGCATGAGTTATTTATAAAAGAAAGTAGTTTGAATTGTCTTTTAAATTGAAATCTAAAGGTGCCTATATATATATATTCTGAAGTCAGTGACAGCATTTTTTAAATATATTATAGAATTTAATACTTAAAGGGATAGTTCACTTTGAAATACATTTTTGATATGTTTTAGCTTACCTCAAGGGCATCCAAGATGTAGGTGTCTTTGTTTCCACAGCATTTTCAATTTTGACATTTTTTGGTCAAACCGTTGTTGTCTATCAGTCATACACTGGAGGTTAAGGGGGTCCTCCCTCGGTTCACTACAAAAAGAATGCACAGAGAAGTCAAAATTAAACATGCATTAATGACTCATGAATGTAAGTACACACTGATGGCCTAAGACACGAAACGAGCAGTTTGTGTGAGAAAACGAACAGTATTTATGTAGTTTTTACCTCTTGTTAACAGCCATTTCAAACTGATCTGAATCAGATGTTCAACTAAACCGCCTCCAGACGTTACGCCGGAAGTGATCTCTCGCGCGTCTATGTCACGCATTGCTTACACAGAGATTTCGGAAGTTTTACCTTTCACTAAACATATATACGGGAAATCGCAATGGAAGACAATTTCGATATATCTAAATATGTTTAGTGGAAGGTAAAACTGTGTATGACTGACAGACAACAACGGTTTGACCAAAAAATGTCAAAATTGAAAATGCTACATCTTGGATGCCCTTGAGGTAAGCTAAAACATGTCAACAATTAATTTCAAAGTGAACTATCCCTTTAATGATACTGATACTCCTTATATTGAAGTTTAACTTCATCTCTCTCTCACACTTTTTTTTTTTAGGACTCCTTGTGTGAAGGAATCAGCTTTGACTGCCCAGGCGAAGATAATGACTGTTTCCGCTTCTGAGTGAGATGGGAGAATTTCCAAAATCCTGCATGACACTGAAACTTTGCTTTTAGATTCCCTCCTCCTGCTTGCTTTATCAGTGTTAGGACTACATTTCCCATCAACCCACTGCATGACAAATCCCCACTGAATAATGGAATGTATATGAAAGATATGAATATATATGTATTTATGACCCAACAAAGAATATTTATTTTAAGTGATGATGCCTTATTGAAGATTGAACAGAGGAGAATCCTCTGGTCCTCTTGAATGTTTTCTGACAGAACTTGAACACAACGTGGGTTGTGCAACTGATGCTGACCTCTGATACAGACTGTGTGTTGCGACACAATGTGATTTGCAACAAAGCATTTCACAACTATTACAGCATCTTCTTCATATATACCATAGTCAGTCATCGTCAGAAAGAAGACTAGCCTTATTCAGCGAATTAATTGAAGAGAGATTTAATATAGAGGGAGTAGCTTTTGAGGTTTGTTTTGTGGCTTCAAGGAATGCACTAACTGAGCGTACAATGAATCATTCTTAAGTCTTGCACATTTTCTTAATAAGAATGATGTTTATGGGATATTGTACAAAGTTCGCTACTCGTGTCATATTTTTATAGAAATGTATTTGTGTATTGCATTATGTCAAAATGACAGGGATTTGTAGGATTCAGTATGTAAAATGGGTATATTTTGTAAGGTCCCCGCTGATGATGCTAGCAAATATAGTTGTTTATACTAAGGTTTTGAATGTAATGTGCTCTTTAAGATAGGAATGTTTTCTCCGGTTATGTGATTGTTAAAACTTGAATTACTAGCTTAACACTAGTAATCCCTGCATTATTCTCAACAGCATGTCATCAACCAATGACATTTAATACAATAGTTGATTGATGTGCAAAATGACCATTCACTTTTGATGGTTTAATGTTAAGGCAAAAATGTCATGGTACTGTTCACTACTACTTTCCAATTTTATTTTACATGTTTGATCACATTTTTGCCTCAAATCTAAAATGGTGTGACAAATGTATTTTCAAAATTAATTTCATGTGGTCATAAGGTTTTAAATGCTACATGCATGGACAGTAATTACAAATACATTAGTAAAATGCTGCAGAATTGTTATAATGGAGCATACGTCACAACTTCACCTCAACTTTTCAATTTCATGTCAACTGCCCATGATCAGTGTTTAGATGTTCGTTATGTTTGTTCAACCCAGCTTCATAAAATAGCAAAAATCAAGGTCCAGTTTAGGTAACCACGCATGCATTGCCCTGAATGGCTGCTGTGAGGGCACAGTACATATATTGCGCACCATGTGACTTTCAACTGTTATAAATTAGTACATGCTGTACAATGGCAATGCCACTCATATACAGAAATATATATATATTCAGACAATAGAATTTTGCCTCTAACAATGCTGTTCTCATATATACATACAATTAAACAGTCATACTTATGTTATTGTGCAAGTCTTATTTTGTGTGTTTGTATGTGTGGCACCTGTTCTGACGATTCATGCTACCCATCGAGATTTGCTACTTACCGGTTAATGCGCATGTGCAGAACATAGACAGTAGTAGGTGCAGACTCACGGGTTTTGTTTTGTTTTTTTAACAGTGGCCTGATAGCCACAAGATGGCGCCCAAAGACTTATCTGAAGTCTCTTGATGAAAGACAGATAATTTGTTACATTATAGTTAAGCAATTAGAAACTGTGCTATAGCCTATTGTTTGTCGCTGCTAAAGTGGTCGTGTTCTGCAAATACTAAATGTTAAAATGTTATTTTATAGAGAAAATTAATTCCGCTGCAAGTCAAATCACTATTAGTAGTAGGCTACACAACAAAAATCCGCCAGGACCGGAAATTTGTATTAAAAAGTTTGTATTAGGCGAATATTTTTATCATCACCGTTCTTGTAATCGAATGTTGTAGCATTATACTCAAGTTTTTGTTGTAAATTATCTGTCCTAAACAACATTTGCCAGTGATATCGAGCCTCACTATTGTACTTCATCTATAGGCCTATCACAATAGTGTGACTGACAGAAATGAATGGTTGCACCTGGAACACACACACACACACATACAAACTGCCCTCTCGGTGTTGCATAACGCTGATGGAGATAGAGGAGAACCACAAGAAAAGTAGCTTCTAAGTCACTGCAGGTAAAGGAAGAAATATCTATCCAAAATAGCCATGTTTACAATGTCTCCTATTCTGGGTGCAGCCATTCTCTTCCTCTTGTTTGTCTACTTAGACGCTAAATGTATTGTCTTTTGAATGGGGCGCAAAAATAAATCCATTGACTCTCTTTAAAATGAATGTGTCAGTATCATTTCATGCATCAGTGAGAGCTGAAAAGTGCAGGTGCTTCATAAGAGCATGTTAAAAAGCCCTTGAAAACTGTTTGAGGTTTCACTTCAGCATAGTGTTCCAGTCTGACCACAATAGCACGGTTGTCCTATCTAGGGATGATTACATAGATCAACTTTCTGTTATTTATTTTTCCTCTCTTTTCCCCCATTTACTCTTTCTCTGCTTTCCATCTGATTTGTTTTTCCATCACTTTGTAAAGCTGCTGTTGTCTTTCAAATGTGTGGTTGTTGCAGACAGGTAATTATATACTGGCTCCTGAGGTGCATAACAATCTTTTGTTGGTTTTTTGTGTGTAACTACCCACCCAAAGTCCAACAGGAGTCAGGACTGCTTTTGCTCAATATGTCTATTAGTTTAATGTTATATAAAAATAATATTATATAATACCAATAGCTCTTTACATTGGCTCACAATGTAGTATCAAATTCCTACTAAAGCATAAGGAGTGAAGATATTGTTTAATAGGCCTATTATTGATCAAAATATTGGTAACACGAGGTCTTTAAGTTTTGTATTGATGATATCAAAAGTGACAACAGGAAAATACACCATCAAAACGAGATGTATTTAGAAGTGTTTAAAATCTTTGTTTAAAATTAATTAGTATACTAGGCTACTTTTGTTTAGCAAGCTTACATTAGGTTGATGGTGTTCTTGCGAACTTTCTATGCATCAATAAGCCTAAGAAATAGTTTCAACAAAAATATCTGTATATTATTTAGCACAACTGTTTACAACTTTGATGATAAGAAATGTTTTTGAGCACCAAATCAGCAAATTAGAGTGATTTCTGAAGGATCATGCGACACTGAAGACTGGAGTAATGATGCTGAAAATTCAGCTTTACCATCACAGGAATAAATTATATACAATTAATATATATTAATTATATAAAACAGTTCGTTTAAATTGAAATAATTCTTCACAATATTACTGTTTTTACTGTATTTTAATTATCAAATAAATGCTAACTTGGTGGGCATGATATATTTAAACACTTTTATATGATAAACCACTGGAATTTAATACTCTTGACCTTAGTGATGTATGATACTCTGTGACAACAAAAACAGAATGATGTGTAAGGATCACACCTGTGTGTGTGTGTGTGCGCACGCATGTAATCGAGAACACCAGGGAGTTGCAGTTTAGCACCGAAATGTGAGAGATGGAGGTCACCCAAAGCAGCGCTCACCTGTCCGAGAGCTTTCTGGGGAATTTGATATCCTTCACTCACAGTGTGTCAGACTGAAAGAAAAAGCAAATAAAGAGAAAGCAAGCAGGGTGGGAAAGAACCTGAATTGCCACAACCCTCAGAGAAGGCGCTAATAATGATTATTATCGCACAGCTCTCTTGGATACTTGATTCTGATTGGTCAAATACTTTTTTTAGTGACCTTTGACTCACACTGGGTTAGTTGAATGGATCTCCTTCTCTTATAATGAAATAATTGAAACTAAAATCAGTATTTATTTATTTATTTGTTCATGTGTTCAAGTTATTTAGTAGTGTGCAGGTTCAACCGCTTTCATTCAAGTGACTGATTTTAATAGGCTACCCAAGAGCAATTATGACTGGGTTATAGTTAATTCAGGTCATTTTAGACGCCTAACCATCGTGCATTAGATGGCAAATAGGCAAAGCCAGCTGTGTCAAACCGCATCACGCTGGGATCAGGAGCCGTGTCGTTGCATCTGTGTGACTCAAGCATTTGTGGGGCCAGTTTTTATGAGCTGTTTAATGGCAGTGAACTGAACGGAGCCATTTAGTGCCGACTCAGTGCCGCAGTGTGAATAGGGTTTGGTCTGGTACTCTCGTAAAAACACCGTGTCCATTATTATGGGCAGAGAAAGGAGAGAAGGGGTGAACATGGAACAAGGAGGGGCTGTACCTAAAGACAGCAGTAAATCAGGGGTTCGTTTATACCTTCTCTCTCACTCTCACTCACAAACACACAAAGATCATTTCAACTAGATTTTCCATCGTTTTGAGGGTTTGAATGCAGAACTACCTCTCTGTGAGGAACTTTTGCATGGGAAAATAAACCAAAGTAAAAATTAGTATGAGATTTTTTCTGCATAGGTATGCACTTTCATTATAGCCAATGGTATTTATCAAATGCAAGTAAGAGCAAAGTCATTAAAATGCTTGACTCAATTTTCTCAAATTACTTTTATTTTTAGTAGTATTATACCGTATTTATTTTTATAATTTAGTCATTGTAAAAAAATTTTAAACATTTTTTTCAGAGAAATTAATAGTATCACAGTACACTCTAAAAAATGCTGGGTTGGTTTAACCCAAATGTGTGGTTAAAATTTTTTAATTCTGCTTTGCATCACATGAATATATTATCTTTTAAATTATATCTTCACTAAAATCATTGATTTTACTTTTATTGATTTTTGATCAGATAAATGAGCATAAGAGACTGATTTTAAGAACATTAACAAATATTTTATTTGCAACCCCAAACATAGTAATATATATATATATATATATATATATATATATATATATATATATATATATATATATATATATATATATATATATATAATATGTTTTTAGAACAATGTAAAAGTTTGCACAATGTAACAAACATTTTTTCTTTTTTATAATTTTGTATTTATTTATTTATTTCATTTTTTAATATATAATTATTATATAATTTTAAATGTTTATTATTATTTATTTATTTTAATAAACTATTTTATAATTTAATTATTTATTAATTTAAACTATTAATGTTACTATAAGTAACTATTAATATTACTATTAATGTTAATGTTAGATAAATATATAATACACTGTATATATATTTAAACATACATATATATTGCTTTTTACGTGTGTGTATATATATATATATATATATATATATATATTATACAGTGTGTGTCATTATATATTTATTTATTTTCACAACATAAATAGTAATGAGGTTTAAATAAATAATTAAATTATAAAAAAAATTGTGTACTATTAATAATTAAAATAATAAATAAAAATAATAAAAAATAATTTTAATTAATAATAAAATTAAAATAAAGTCTTAATTTGTATGCAACTGTGTGTTAAGGAGAGATATTTTTAGTGGATAAGATAAAACATATTACAGTTTTACTGTATAACATTTTACAGTTTTTTTACAGTTTGAATATGTGGTGGATAAAATGTTTTACTCCATTATATCACTTACTGATGCAGATGATTTCAACTGTTCAACACAAATTCAAAAGGAGGACAGAAAAAGCCGGAGAGGCGAGCGTCTGTAAAATAAACTACTGTCAAGTTTTTGAGCTCTCGTGTATAATCTATAGAGCGGGTGGGAGGGGATAAAGAGATTAACAGGTAAAACAGTTCTCTTCAACCGCACGTACCACAATGACACAGCATTCATCATCAAACTGCGGCTAACAAGAGCCTTTGAGTGTTTGTGTAAACACAGGGATGCATTAAATCAAATATATGGTTCCTCTCAGCCCAACACTTCCAGCGATAATCATATTGTTGCTCTCTCACAAACACAGATGCTCACAAGCTGGTCTTCATAATAATATTTCTCTCTGTGTGTTTTGAGGACACTCGGCTCCAGTTACTTTGTCCCTCATCGCTAGAATCAATTAACCACTTGAAGGGGGGCAACTTTAATTTAAATTAAACACAAGCAGCTATGCAAACAGTGGACAGTGGCGAGAGAGAGGAAGAGAGCGAGGGAGTCTCAGGCCTGTAGAGCCGCTGAGTCTAGACTCCAGATGTGCGAGGCGGCCCCTGAGGTCTTCAGTAAATATCAGCAGCACATGTCATCACAGTTACAGCACTACCAATCATGACTGCAAAAGAACAACAGGCGTATCATTTCTAGAGATCGCGGTAGCATGCACAAACACACACACGCACAACATGCAATAGGCGCTTGAACACACGCCAGTGTCCCGTTTGTTTTGTACTGCAAAGACTCAAGTATCTGTTACAGTTCGGCCCTAAGAGTCTGTGTTCATTTGCATGCATATATGGACAGTCATTAGATTAGTCAACTTGACAAGTTCATGCTGTCTTCCTCAAACAGAAACTAAATGACTTGTGGAAATCTGAACATTAACAGATTTGGAGTGGGGTACACTGGGTAGACTGTGTACAGTTTGAAAACATTAAATAACTTGCGTAGGCTATGCATCACAACTGACTCATGATTTTTAAAACATGCATAGTAGTGTCCATTTCAACTGGGGAAATTTTATGTCATGACAAATCTTTGAGTGTTTGGCATGGTAATGGGTATGACAATGTTGTAAGACCCGCTGCTGCTGTACGATATAACGTAGATGAATTTGCAGATCCATACAGGTGGAGCTGGGGAAGGTGAGGGGTTTCTGAAAGCGCACTGCACACTGCTAAGGCAAAAATTTCAAAGTTTATTTTTAAGGTTAGATTTTCACTAGCCTGACTACTACGTCAGACTTCCTACTTCCACTAATTTCATTTCGCTCCTGTAGTGAGTCTGAGACAGTGGCCTATCTTTCAGTGTTCCATCGGCCTGAAAACAACCGGCCCATCAACGAACAGAGGGCGGGCTGAGAGCCGTAACGTAGACGCTAAGCGCCGAGTTTTGCTTTGTAGGTTGGAGAAATCGAAAACCTAAACAACCGCGCAGAAATGGGAAACAAGAGACATTCCGGGGTTTTTCAAACTGAAGCAAAAGTCGTTTACAGCCATGTTCACTCCGGTATTTAGCTCGCATCATCAGTGTTTACAGCTAGGATCGGCGTGTGCACTTCTGCCGCTCTAGGCAAAAAACAATTTTGCTGCCCCTCGTATACCAGCATGCTTGGCCATTATGTAGCTTGCACAACGCGCATACACTTTTGATTCTCTCATCAACACAGATGCAGCCGTTTTTAATTTTGCAAATAGTTATAACAAGGAAAAATATTAACACTTCAAGCTTAGGCATTTAGGCTACCCAATTTTTTCAGGCTAATTGTAGTAATGGCGGATCAGACCTGTTTGGCCATAACTATATGCATAAGTATAAGGACATAACTTACCCCATTCAACGTCAGTTCTCTGTCTTTTACGGCCATGACAATAACGTCGGTCTCCTCGGCTGTCCTGGCGCGCTCTTATTATCATTGTTATCATAATAATAATCCACCATATTTCGTTTCGACATCATGCTGCATTCATTCCCAGATGTGTGATTCATGAACGATCTGTTCATTGCGTATGTCACGTGACAAATGAACGTAAGACTCGGAAGGTAAAGTGATTATTTATGTTCCCTGTAAATCATTTTTTACTGCATTATGATTTCTTAATTCAGAATATGATCAACATTGCGTAGGTAGATGTGATCGGGGAATTTGGCTGTTAAAATTATAAAATTAAGCCACTTAAATAAATGAAATGACTCGGAAAATCAGTAAAATGCACTTCCTATTCATGACTCGCGAGAGCAGCTGACCGCCGGTCTCGCCCTCGCGGCGCTGCGGGGCAGCGGAAGCTAAATCAGTCATGACTCGTGGGCACGCCGAAATTGCGGGGCGGCCGCAACTCAGTAATTCATATAAATAATCTAGTTTGTGAATTGTTGATTCCCGGTTAGTACACATTTTGCAGCCCTTACAAAGCGCCGCTCCCTGCTTACAGTGGAAGTTCAATCATAGATTTGAGTTCGATGCATAATGTCTCGATGCGGCTGTGTCGGCGCATAACATACGTCATCTGATTGGCTTACGGGTAACCAATGATTTTAAACTTCAGAGAAGCGCCCCCTTGCGAGAGAGAAAACACTCTATTATGCCATTCATTCCAGACTCTGTCTACGAAGTGAAGTAGCAGAGTCTGGTTTTACCAGGCTAGATTTTCACTTCACCACCTCCCTTTAACATTGAATAGCTTCTTATCCTTTTATGAACATAAAAATGAACTTTGATGTTTGTTACTCTGCCCTCTAAAATATGGTTAGTCTGACATATTTCTTAACATGGTTTCGTGCAATTTAGATATACAGGGTGGTCACAGAACGTGATTTAACCAAACACGTTAATGTTCGAATCGGTTTAGCTTAGGTAGCGTTTCACAAACTCAAATCCATCCTAAAAGCACCCAAGACCAACTTCAAAATTCGACTCTTTAAAGTGATACTCCACTTTTTTGGGAAATAGGCTCATTTTACAACTCTCCCAGAGTTGTAAAATGAATATCACCAGACAGTATCTGGTCAATGAGACCAGAAACTGTCTGGTTTCTGGTCTCTGGTCCAGTTTCTGGTCATTTTACAACTCAGAAAATCGACTGAATGGATTCGAAAACGGTAAAACTCCAAAAAAAAAAAGTGGAGTATCAGTTTAAAGCCGCATACATTTCCATCTTGCTGACTCCAAAACATGGATCCTCACTAAACATCGATGGATATGCAACACAATGTTACCACATCATGCTTGGTAGACCAGAAGAACGATCATATCACAAATGAACATTTATACGAGACAGTTCAACGGGTGCCGATAAGCACAACTATATGTGATTGCCAGCAGCAGCTTAAAGGTGCATTGCGCAACTTTTCATGTTAAAAATAGCCGTTTTCTAACCCATACATGCTTAAACAATCGCCTGATGGGCTGAATGAGCCCTTCTTTGATCACTGCGATCGTCTCTATAATCCTGTACAGTGAAATATATAAGAGGGATTCGGGCTCGAATCGGAGACTGGGCGTGACGTCATGCGCGTTCACGCTCGCCTGGCTATGTCTGGCAGGTTCGTGTAGCTATTCGCCGCCGTTCTCCGTATCAGAGAAGACCACTCGAGCGACACAACTCTAGTCAGCTTTCCACAAAAGTAGACGATGGATTCAAAGGGGCTGTTTACACCTGGTCACTTCATGTGTTTTCTGTGATCGGATAGCTATTCGATCGTGAAAAGACAAGGGTGTAAATGCCCTCCGAAACGCATTCGAGACGGATTTGAATCCGATCGCTCTTGAGGACGTGGTCTGGGCCGCATTCCAGACGAAACTGGACAAGTGTAAATGCATCTGGCTGTTGAAACCAAGCTATAGGTTATGTCATGTTATTTTAGTCATATATGACGACGCGCATCACCTCAGATGAGCAGCTGAGCCCCTTCATCAAGTCAGCGCCGAAATCTATCGCAAATCAAAGTGAAAGTAAGTCGCAGACGCTTAACACTACCATCTTCATTAAAAGTAAAGAAATGAAATGATCTTACCAGGCCTGTTGCCGATCTCTCTTGCCGTCTTTGCTGATTTCGAAATTAGCCGATGATAAATAAAATCCAGCTCATATCTGTTGCTTTCGGTGACGTGCACTTCATTTAATCTGTATATGGCGCGGAAAGAGACCGGCTTGTAGTTCATTACAAACCCCAACGCAAACTCCACGTGAGACAGAAAATAAAACTTCAGTCTGTCCAGTGCCAGGCGTCGAAATAAGACGAGAGTCAGCATCGGGAAGCTTTTAACAAACGGAGAGATCTCCGGTCGGCTCTAGGGCTCAAACGGGTCCTGTACAAAGTGATAACTAAACGTGTTTCCATAATAATTCAATCATAAGTGGATACAGTAAGCACATGGAGATCGATGGAAACAAAAACCGAAGTTTTCTACTATCCCCGTTTCCCCCTCTCACACACATAAGTGTGTAATTTACTCGAATGCCTTTCCTTTCATATATTTTAAATGACTTGCAGATTTATTACTGGATTACCTCATTATGACTGTAACAAAAGATGTGTGCCGCACAGTGTGCTCCCTAGGTTATAAACAGCTCGTGCAAACGTGCGTATGTGTGTGTGTGTGTGTTCCTCCATGAACGCGCACAGCTCTGGTTGCAGTTTCGCTTGTCGCCAGAGGGGGCGTAGTTCTGCAAAAACTCAGAGACTTGCGTTTAGCTCCTTTAAAGGACAAACCCCATTGACTCCCATTCATTCTGCACTCGCCCGCGAGCGCCCCCGCATGGACAGAGAAACGTTACTGCAGCCAGTCCAGAACCCTGAAGTAACCAGCCAGTGCCAATTCTCTTCAGACATTCTCTGATAATAGACACTCCAGCCCAGTTGGTGGCGATAATGCACCTTTGCCAATTGCAAGCAAACCACTTGTATAGTGTAGCCTACGATACCGCAACAGCATAAGACTACAGAAAGAATACAAACAACCCCATTTCCGTTTCCGGAGGTGGATTAATACCAGACATCACAGAACATACAATAATTTAATTGTAAAATACCGAACTTTTCCTTTCCGTTCACAGGCCACTGTATTCGCATGGCAGAAGATGAACCGGTCAAACGTTTCATCTTATATGAGTCACAGATCAAACCAACAAACAGGCGCGGGGCACCACGAACATCGTACCACTAACAAATATCACGCCACATCATCGACAAAAGCATGATCACTCTCAGCGAAAAGGAAATCAGCGAGTTGGCAAAGAAAGCGGAAACAATGGAACTGTCTTTTTGCCGTGCCTGGCCAAAAGAAACCGAAAGGAGGGAAACCTCTCGTCAATCCCTAGCCCAGCTCGACCGATGATGATGAATGAATGGATATCTCTGTTGATCCTGGAACAACATACCAATCATCCAATCATATTTGAGGGATTTTTTTACAGGTTATGTCATACACCTATTATTTCCCTAGATTGTTATAACTTAGGGTCAGGTTGGGTTTAGAGGTAGGGATATGGTTTAGAATAAATTTTCGGACAGGAATTTTGATCCAGGATCAACAAAATATGTTGACCCAGAAACACGTCTAACTCTAGCCAGTGGTCAGCAGGGTACGAGTGAAACACATTATCAACTGCTGTAGAATCCTGTTGTCTCCGGGATTTTGCCAAGTAAGACATGTCATAAACCGTACCTCAAATCGGATTACTTGATTGGGATATTGTTTCAGGACAAACAAGTCGATCCAGGAACATGTTGTACTAGGTGAAATCAAGTTCACCTGTCTGGGATGCTTTAGAGGCCTAGACATTTGGGAAGAACAACTGCTTCTGACACCACATTGAGTAACTGAAGTATGAGTGACTTACTCAATTACTGACTGAATGAATGTTATTTATTTATTTTTTCACAGTTGTACAACGAGCTGTTTTTAATCATTTAATATTTTTGTCATTTAAAACTGTTGTTCAACATTTTAGAGATTGAACTGTTTTGTGAACTCTTAATTTGAATTGTTTAGGGATTTACTGATCAACTGTGGGCTATTTGACTTTCAGCGCCACCGTTAAAGCGCCCCTTTGGTATTAATTCTTAAAACAAATATCACTTATTTTTATTATAAAGATTATCTAGATGTGTTTGATTTGGCAGTACATACACCTAAAGCACAAGGAAATTTAGCGTTTAATATTTGTTAGGTAAACAGGGATAGAGGAAATATTCAGCTGTTCAAACTGTGAGACATGAGCTGTACATGAGAACTGTGTGTGAGAGCGATGTTTGAGACCAGGGTGAGAATATGTACTGAGCAAACAGGAGTATGTGACCCAAGTATTGTACCAATACAGTTGTGAGACAGCTGCTTCCGCTGCCTGCCTTTTGTTAGTGTGTGTGTGAACAGGTGAGCAACAATTCATTCCCCCGATACAATACGGAGCACATGCACACAAGAGAGAACAAATATGCAGCAAACACACACTGCAACAAGCACAAGCTCATGCACACTTTGCCTCGGAGTCTATTTTATAAAACACACACATGCTGTGGAGTTTTTGACATCTCTTGGGTGTTTCATGAGGCCAAGTAACCTCACAGAACAATTCTCACCCCATTATTCCGGTTTATGCTTGAATTATCAGGAATTCATCAACTCTTTCTCTGCTCACCTGTTGCAGTTTGAGCCAGGATTGACCAATAAAACTTATCAGTACCATGGTATTATGAATCTATCTAAATAAAAAGTCAAAATGTATTCACTACAATTTTAAATAATTGGATTGACAGCGCATAGGCCTGCATGATTTTAGCTAGCATGGATTTTTGGACAAATATAAAGGTAATACCATGGTTTCTTAAGGATGTACCATGGAAACACACCGTATTATTCGGTAAAGGTCTTTGTAGTGTCATTGTACACAAAAATACTGATTTTTTTTCACAGTATCATGATATTCTTGGACATACTCTGGAGTACCACGTGAATACCATCATACTTGAATTTTAGTACCATGGTATTTTTCAAAATGCATTTTGATTATTTTTTTTAAATTGTGTAATTCACCTCCTGTCACCATGGTAGTGCCATTTCTGTACCATGGTATTACCACAATATCATGGTATATTAAATGGTAACCATTCACTATACTTATACACTATACACTATATATATATATATATATATATATATATATATATATATATATATATATATATATATCAAAGGACTATGATATTGTGAATATAATCTGAATAAACAAGTTTATTCATAGTGAACATGTATATCTACTATTTTGGGAGAGGATTGACTCCCTTATGGTATTACCATGTTTTTTGGACACAATATCAAGATAATTCTGAGTATGGAAATCACATTTGGCAATGCCATGGTATTTTTGGACATAGACCTAACCAAGAGTACCATGTAAATTCGATGGTACTTGACTTTCAAAATAACATAGTATTAAAACGTGACACCATCATTGCCTACAATGCTATAGGCCATACCACAAATTTGGGCCATACCTTTGTAGGCTGTATTAATACAATAATAATTCACTAACATGGTAAAACCATCTGCAGTTATAATTGTATCATGTTGCTGCCATATTGCTTTTTACGAAAACAAATGAATAATGATATACCAAAACGTTGTTCGTGTCGCTGTTGATGGTGAGCCACGTGCTTTTCGAAGTGCACTATGAATCATAAAATAGAGAGAAATCTGAACGAATTGGTCTCCTGAAAGTCACGAACAGCTTGAACAAATCATTTCGCTTTCACACTTATAATCCGTTCATGACCACGCTGATTCTTTTTGTCACTCTTCAGGGACGAGAGCTGGATACAGATGTGCAGCTATTGCAATCTGAGAAGTCGTGACTCCATTTTCCACCACTAGAGGGACTGAAACACTGCGACTGAGATGGAGCAGAGACAGCGAGACTCCAGGGGAATCCAACACAAGACACAGCCAGAAACACCTCATTAGTGTGTGTGTGTGTGTGTGTGTGTGTGTGTGTGTGTGTGTGTGTGTGTGTGTGTGTGTGTGTGTGTGTGTGTGTGTGTGTGTGTGTGTGTGTGTGTGTGTGTGTGTGTGTGTGTGTGTGTGTGTGTGTGTGTGTGTGTGTGTGTGTGTGTGTGTGTGTGTGTGTGTGTGTGTGTGTGTGTCTGGGCCACAGATAAAGATGTTCAAAGACTTATTGGATGTTATCTCATCCAAGCACCTTTTGTCCAGCCCTTGGCCTCGTCTCTAACGAAACCGTGCCTTAGGATGAGATCATAGATTAACAGCTTGGACCGTCCGTCTACGAGTGCAAAACATCATACATCTGCTGTAATTTAGCAGACATATGAAGTATACAATTCCCATATGTGGTCACAGAGAAGCATGCATAGGCCTATGCATGTGTCGAGAATGCATTGTTGACTTGAACAACCGCTGGGCCTGCATGCATCTTAAACGAAAGCCCTTCATCGCTCTCTGAGCATCTGCATGTGCGCCAGGATGGCTGCTTGGCAAAAGATGAGCAATTTCCCTACAATGTGGTTACAATGAGCCAGTAATCGCTGCGTACGGCCCCCTCCCCACCCCCCATGCCACAAACACTCCCCTGCATTCAGTGTTGACACAGCTTCAGTGGGAATACCCACCCTTTATGCCTCCTCCTGCTCTGACCCCCCCTCCATCACACACACACACACACATCAGAGGCCCAGCCATCAGGCCCCACACCTGGGCATGTTTGCAAAGGAAGAGGCCGGGGCGGGCGGCCCTCCATGCGCCTGTCGACTGGCTCCACAATGTCTGGCCAGCTGTGAGCCTGGCCTGCCCTGAGCCCTCACTGTGGGGGCTGAACACACAGCTGGGGAAGGCATGCTTCCCAAAAAGAGAGAGAGAGAGAGAGGAAAGAAAAAAAGGAGGGTGGGAGCCAGAGGGAAGACAGAAAAAGAAAGCAAAGGAATGAGGAAAGCAACTGCACTGTATATCTGGATACAGATGCTTTAATGTATTCTTTTGTTCATAAACTTGCTAAACTTTGTAAATTCATTTTATTTTAATTTATGCTTGTTTTTTCTCCACATTTTTGGTTGCTACATAATTCCATTTGCATTTATGCATTTAGCAATGCTTTTATCCAAAGCATTATCCATATTTGTCACAGAGCCAATGATATGATGTTGTTGTTATTTCATAGTTTTGCTGTCTTTTCTTATAAAATGTACATAAAGTTATACGAAAGAATGTGTCCGTTTGTTTAAACTTTTCACAGCTAGTGTGTCTTATTTTTAGATCGTAGCAGAGCCAGAACAAATCATTACCAATCTCTTGTAATGATACACGGCCAGATATCTAACTGGAATAATATTCCGTTCTGTTAATAAAAATAAATAAAAAAGCCCCCAGGAGGGGATTTATTGTAAAAGTCCGAGCATAAAACCCTCTGTTACTTTGACTTGTTTTTATGAGTCTGAATTGCTATCATTTTAATTTTAATCTTTTATAGACATATTTTATGAATTAACAGCGAAATTGCCTTTCTATCTTTCTTCCCACTCTTTTTCCCCCCTACAAATCCAAAAGTTGAAGATCAAGTCTGTTCAGTTTAGTTGTTATAGCATGGGCCAGTGCTACAATTACCAGTATAGTACTAGTTAGACCAGAATTGCATTCTATTCCCAGACAAGGCTGGTCTTGTTATCTATCAATAAAAAGGAAAAATATATAACAAAAGAACAATCTCAGTGAAAAATCAGTCATGTTATTATATAATGGATCTTAATATAATATATGCGCTATTATATATCATTAAGTTATATAGTTTAGTACAGTTTATTTCAAAATGAAACAGCTCAGTGCATTTAAAATGTATTGTTTTACCTAAAATTTGCATTTAAACAGTATTTTATTTTAAATAGAGTAGCTTTTGTAATCAGTTGTTAGTCAAGTCTATTGAGTTTCTGCTATAGAGCTTTCCATATTAGTCAATTGTGAGGTTTCATGATGCTAGGATGCTGACTATGGGCACAGGGGTACGGCTAAGGATTTTGGGCTTCTTGAAAAAATAGGTACTGATGCACCCGTTCAATTAATAAAATCAATCTTTTGGGCCCCTAAAAGTGTGTAAGCCCTTATAGGATCATCCTAACTTTCCCCCCCTTAGTAAGCATTGAGACAACAAACACAAAGCTAATGTCTGTATGTGATATGTTGTGGCTGTATTAGTGTAATGCATCCTATAAAAAAGTTATGCCACAGTCAAATGCTTCTTCTAACGGACCCATATGACTGGTTTAAACCAGGCTGTTTGTATCCCTCTCAGAGGACACATGCTGCGTCTCCAACCTGTCCTGGCCCAAGCACCCTGCTGCTTCCCTCACACACACACCCCAGATGGGCACAGTAGATGGACAGAAGGACAACACATGTTTAGGAAGTTGGATAGTCAATAAGGAAGAGATCAGGTGGAAAAATATACCTAACAAAACCAAAAAAGTGTAACTGTTTAACATGCTCTCTTAATAGCAGTGCACTTTTTTTCTGTAGCTTTGTTGATATATAGCATACTGGTCTATAACTAATGCCAGCAAGGCTAGATCCTCCAGCAGATTCCTTCCCCATTTGGGTGTCAGAACACACACTCATACCGGGTTTATACCATTTACGTCATGTACCAATCAGCGCCTATCACCAGTAATCCCACCTACAGCATTCCAAGGCTATCCAGCTGGTTTATGCTGCTTTATCTGTCAGGATGGATGAACAAACAATACTGTTTTAAAGTTTGGGGTCAGGATTTTTTTTTTGAAAGAAATTAATACTTTTATTTAGCAAGAGCACATTAAATTGATCAAAAGTGACTGTAAAGTTTTAATGTCACACAATATCTTTGATAGGCTACTTTCTTTCTTTTCTTTTTTCTTTAAAGAAATATTAAACTGTTTTCAACATTCTTGAGCAGCAAATCAGCATATTAAAATGATTTCTGAAGGATTATGTGACACTGAAGCCCTGAGTAATGATGCTGCACTCTAAAACATGCTGGGTTGTTTTAACCCAACTTTGGGTCAAATATGGACAAACCCAGCCATTGTTTTTATATATATATTTTTAAACAAAAGTTTGGGTTTGTCCATATTTGACCCAAAGTTGAGTTAAAACAACCCAGCATGTTTTAGAGTGTGAAAATTAATCTTTAGCATCACAGGAATAAATTACATTTTAAATATACTAAAAAGTTGATAGTGAATTTTAGGCCTGAAATGGAGATTTCCTTATATGTTGTTTTATGATTATAACATTTAAATGTAACTTTTTGCACATAAAAAGTTCACTTTTTGTTGTTATAGTCTGGTTCTGTTTTTCTCCACATGAGAATTGATGACGTTATGACATGTGATGTCATGATGTGCTGTATTTGTTTAAATGGACATTAACACTTTTTTGTTTTGCAGCCCTCAGTTTAGACATACTGGTATTTATAGAGGAGAGTGTTAAAACAAATATTCATGAATTTAATCAATACAAGAAACTAATTTTAATAAATAAATTAGCAGTTAGTTGCAGTGCTTATCTATTTGAGTTTTTGCAGATGAACATATGCAACCAAATGTGTCACGAATAGGCAAATGGAGTGAGAGACGTGTGAGACGTTAAGTGTTGTTTCACTTTGCAAGTGTTACGGTCCTTTACTTTTGCTATTCCGCAATTGAGCAGCGGCTGACATCCCAGCAAACACAGAACGTTCCCGTATGGTTCCCATTTGGCTATTTTTTGGGGAACCAAACTAGGAACGTTCCATGTAGGTTATTTTTATAAACTAAAATCCCCTAACCTTAAGGGAACATTCTATTTATGTTTAGAAAACCAATAGGAAACGTTCTGGAAACCAAAAACTAACGTTCCTAGAACGTTCCCAGAACGTAAAATTGTTAGCTGGGATTACATGGCGAACTGATGACACTAAAACGATTCCCGGTCACATCAGCAAATGGCAGTCACCTGCTTAGCTAAGGGAAATGGAAAAATCAGCAGTAAAACGGGGTGAGAGAAGATCACATGTGTGAGCGTGTTTGTGTGCGACGCGGAGAGAGAATTCCCTGAGTGAGGCCAAAAGCAGGAACTATCTCTACAGCTGTCTTTGAAACAGGAAACTACTCTCTGAGAAGAGCTTTCTCAAGGCCTGATCATAGAGGCGTGACAGGAAGCCCCATCAAATGACAGGAAGTGAAGTCTGGAGAGAGGAAGTGGGCAGTGGAGCTTCGGCTCCAGTAAGTCTGGGCCCTAAAGCGAGGGAGGAAAAGAGCGAGAGAGAAAGATGCTGGGCGTACTGATGTTAGCTGCAGCTGTTCCCACACTGCCAGCTGTGAGTTATTATTTGCCGCCTCGTAAAAATACACTGGCACCAGTCGGGCAGCCTCCTGTCGCCATGGTACTAGTCTCTCCAGTGAAGAACAGATGTGTGACAGCACACAGCCATCGGTCTGTCGTTGTGTTAGCATACAAAAATGAGCATGTTTTTCATCTACAATGCCACATGTTGTGGACACATTTTGGCATTATTTTCCTCGCTGTCGTATATGTCAGTGAGAAAGCAATGGCGATAAAAAATATATTTGTGAACTAATTAAGCCAAAGACACGGCCTGGTGCATATTTACAATGTCTTAAAACACATGCTAGTGAACAACTCTTTTACACTCCCCTCAGGTTCGTAAAAAAAAGTCTTTAAAGTTTATGTCACGGACCGTAGCGACGTTCATGTGCTTTAAACATTGAAAGGCTAACCGTGCCTGTTTTGAACACTTAGCATACAGGGAATGAGGAAATAGCTGTTTTGCATTAAAATAAGACGTTTAACCTCAGATAAGTAGGTGCTAATTTGTGTAGCGGCAGCTGACATGAATACAGTGGCGGTGTCATTGTGCGTTAAGGGTTGTGACCACAAACATGGCCGCAAAGCCTGCATACTCATCCTAATTTGAGTATCGACTTCCTCATTCAGAAGAAGAGGTGCTAAGTGTACCTCGCACTGCTAATGGCTCGCGACCCTCGCTGGAAAGGAAACCGATCTGGAGACAATAGCCTATTACAATTATCACACTTTCTAAGTGGCACCAGCAAGTTTGACCACTAAAACTTTTCACCTACTGTAAAGGGCTTTGTGAGGCATCGCTTCCTTTCTTTAGGAATGCATCAGGTTGCTAATGGATCATTAGCTCCCGGGACACCGGCCCTTGAAGCCGGGGACTTTGAGTCTCGTGCGAAGTCAAGGAAAAGTCTTGATTGTCAAATGTGCAATGCATAAAATGAAGTAGTGTTATTATGTAGAGTTGTAGCGTTATTATACAAATGACACTCACTGGTCACTTTAGGTGCACCTATTTAAAGGAGTAGTTCACTTTTAAAAAAAACTTTAGCTGATAATTTACTCACCCCCATGTCATCCGGGATATCCATGCCATTCTTTCTTCAGTCGAAAAGAAATGAAGGTTTTTGATGAAAACATATAATGGACTTCAATGGGAACCAAACGGTTCAAGGTCCAAAATACAGTTTCAGTCCAAACTGTTCAAAGGGCTTTAAACGATGATAAACGTCTTATTTAGCGAAACGATCGCTCATTTAAAAATAAATAACAAAGTTTAAGTTGTATAAGCTCAAATGCTCGCCTTGATCTGTTCTGTGATGCGCGATCGTGACTCTCCTGTTCGAACTGGTTCATCAAAATGAATGAATATTTTCCAGAGTCAACTCGTTCATTTCGTTCGTTGAATGAACCATATGACACGAAAAAAGATTTGTTCATTTTGATAAATGAGTTCGAACAGGAGAGTCACGAATACGCATCACAGAACAGACGAAGGCGACCGTTTGAGCTTATAAAACTTTTGTTTTTTGTTTTTGTTTTGTTTTTTTAAATGAGCGATCGTTTCGCTTGATAAGACCCTTATTCATCATCTGAAATCGTTTAAAGCCCTTTGAACAGTTTGCATTTTGCACTGAAACGGTCTTTTGGACCATTGAAGTCCATTATATGGAGAAAAATCCTGAAATGTTTTCATCAAAAACCTTAATTTCTTTTCGACTGAAGAAAGAATGGCATGGACATCTCGGATGACATGGGGGTGAGTAAATTATCAGCAACAGTTTTTTTAAAAATGAACTACTCCTTGAACTGCTCATTAACACAAATATCGAATAAGCCAATCACATGGCAACAACGCAATGCATTTAGGCAAGTAGACATGGTCAAGACGATCCTCTGAAGTTCAATCTGAGCATTGGAATGGGGAAGCTAGGTAATTTACGTGACTTTGAACGTGACATGGTTGCTGGTACCACACGAGCATGAGTATTTGAGAAACTGACGAACTACTGGGATTTACATGCACAACCATCTTTAGGGTTTACAGGGAATGATCCAAAAATAGAAAATATCCAGTGAGCAGCAATTCTGTGGCCTTGTTGATGCCAGAGGTCAGAGGAGAATGGCCCGACTGGTTCGAACTGATACAAACGCTAAAGTTACACAAATAAGCACTCGCTACACACAAGGTCTGCAGAAGAGCATCTCTTAACACACAACACTTCGAAACGCAAAGCAGATGGGCTATAGCAGCTGAAGACACACCGCGGTGCCGCTCCTGTCAGGTAAGAACAGGAAACTGAGGCTACATTTTACACAGGCTCAGTAAAATTGGACAAAGGAAGATTAGAAAAACATCGCCTGGTCTGATGAGTCTCAGTTTCTGCGGTGACATTCAGATAGTCGTGTTAAACGATATGAAGAAAGGATTCATCCTGCTTTGTATCAACAGTTATCAACAACTCAAACGTTTAATCCCAAATTTTTTCTTGCAACTTGAGTACATGCATTTTACTCCTTAGACCTCCCCAACACTCAAACATAATTCCCTTTTGGATTTTATGTTGGTTAAGTTAGTGGAATTTTAAGTTTTATACTCGGTCACAATAGTGACCGGTGGGAAACAACAAAGTCAGAATTCATTCACACAATTCATTCCAAGACATCCAATATCTCGTTTTGTCATTTCGTGAAGAATGCTTAGTGAAGTGAAAAGGTTGTCATGTACAAAGTTACACCCTGGAGGAACTTCTGCTTGTTCGGCTAGACCCCTATGGGCTAGACCATGACTACACTTGGGCCCTATCCAAGGCCAGTTTCAAGGAGATGTGTGTTCACTCATTCAGTGCACTGAAGATGGGCCGAACGTTGTAGAAAGGGTTGTTTGTAGTCATGTGTGGGGCACACACCAATTGGTTCTCATGAACATCTGCCCAATCCTCCAGATAGTTCACCTCTGCATTGCCATTCAATAGTCTACTTGGCAAATGGGCTGTTTCACCCTGGGACTCCCCATCTGAGCCATCACTATCATAGTCACTTTCAATTTGGGGTGGGGGGAAGGGGGCACGTACGTCAAGAAGGTCCAACTCATTGAACGTTTCTGGGATGCTGAACAAAATTATAAATGCAACACTTTTGTTTTTGCCCCCATTTTTCATGAGCTGAACTCAAAGATCTAAGACCTTATATACACAAATGGCATATTTCTCTCAAATATTGTTCACAAATCTGTCTGTGTTAATGAGCACTTCTCCTTTGCCAAGGTCATCCATCCCCTCACAGGTGTGGAATATTCAGTGTAGGATTGTCAATGCCCGCCAAGCACTGTGTTTTACTACTTAACAATTTTTTTTAAGTCTTACGAGCAAAATATATATGCAGGAGTCTAATTCTCAAAATATATCAGTAGTAAACCCTTTAAAGAATTTATGCACAAAATATGATAGTTTTAACTGTAAATTAAGATTTTTTTATGTAGTAGTCTGAGGTAGAAATCTTCTTCTAGATGTGCAAGCAGGAAGTGAACTGATCTGGTCATGTGACCTTTCACAGTAGTCACATGACATTAATTAATTTTAATCTATGTTGTCATTTAAAAGTTGAATTTCTTGCCCAAAGTCAATAACAACATTTTTAGAGCTTCCAGAAATAAGAAAAAAGATGCAGTCACAATTGTGACCGGTGAGATTTGTCTCAAACTGGTTTCTTGAATATGACAACGAGTTCAAAATACTTGCAAGGCCTCCACCGTCACCAGATCCCAATCCGATAGAGCACCTTTGGGATGTGGTGGAGTCTGCAGCAAATGTGTGATGCTATCACATCAACATGGACCAAAACCGCTTGTTGAATCTCTTCAATGGAAAAATCAAGGTATTTCTAAAGGGAAAAGGGGGTCCAACCCAGTACTAGCAAGATGTTCCTAATAAAGCATGGAAAGTTGTTATCTCCAACGATGTAAACCAGCAAGACACCTTTCGTCAACCCAAGATCATTGGGTTTACTTGCAGGGATAATTTACTTGCAGGAATAATTAGCATTCAGCAATGTCTTATTATTATTAGATCAAATGTGCCATTTCATGTGACCTTTTCATAGTATTGAGTTAGCAAACTCAAGTCTGATAGCAAATGAAAAACAAAGCCATGCCACAAGGACACGCTCAAGATAGACAGCCGGTTGCATTACTGTGAATGATGGCATTAGTGTAATATCTGGACAGACATAACACAGGAGCCACAGAAACATCGCAGACATAATTCACACAATTTTATCACCGCCTACGATAATATATCACATTATTTTGCATTTCCAGAGGGCGCGCACCGAGACGCATCTTTCTTGGAAGAAACTTGGACTCCTTTGAAATTCATTTCAGAAATGTCACTGATTTTCCATCTCCAACTTGGTCATTTCAAACTCATTTTGAGCAGCGGCTTTGATCACCTCACACAGCTGCACTGAACCACTTTCATTGCTCTCACAATGGAAGAAGAGTGTTTTTCTCCAGAAGAAAGCCCGGGGTTTAGTTCCCAAAGAAAGCTGAAGTTTAGCTCCTTCACTTTCTCAGCATTGTTATGCTAACAGGGTCAGGGCTGAAGAAACATCCCATTAGCATGTG
Organism: Pimephales promelas; assembly: GCF_988280905.1. Taxonomy (NCBI): domain Eukaryota; kingdom Metazoa; phylum Chordata; class Actinopteri; order Cypriniformes; family Leuciscidae; genus Pimephales; species Pimephales promelas. The sequence continues at coordinate 16,409,867 of NC_142789.1, read as the reverse complement.
AAGAAGACCCCACATCTGAGAGGAGACCTTCCAGAAAGACAATCTCCCATTCCTCTCTCACTCTCTTTCACTTATTCATTCATTCCTTCTCATTCAGCTCTGATCCTTCACTCTCTATTTTCCTGTCTTTCAGGCTTTTTTATTGTTGTGTGTTTCCAAAGATCCTCCATCTGTTTCCCTCTCAAAACGAGAAAGTGCATAACATCATTACTTTTTTAGAAGCTTCTTTAAACGTAGGCTCTTAACGCTAAACAATATTTATTGTTAATCACATGGCAATTATTGTTACCGTGACTCACGCTGTAATAGCAGCCCTAAACGTATCCTTCAGACTCGGGATGAATTCATCATGTATATGGCAACAGTGTGTGGCTTAACTGGTGACAGATGTGGAGACCTTCAAATCTGTGTGTGCGTTGCGTAGATCATGATAAGTATGACCACACTGATTTCTGTCTTATACCGAAACTCCATCCATCTTTAAACGCACATCAGCCAGAGTAAATGTATGTTTAGATGCCATATTGAGCACAGAGCTGTTGGATTTTAGACATATGGTTCTGCTGGAAAACTGAAAGCTATCCAGATTATAATGGGAAATATGAAACACATACTTCATAATGACAAAATATGCCGTTTAAAGGATTATCTATCAGGGTGAATGCGAGTAGCTATACTTTGGAGACAAAACTGTCCTTGATACAGCTAATTCTGACAAAATCTCTCTTTGGGGTTGCCCTCATAGTTAATAATAATAATTAATAGATATTTAGTTGAAATAATATTTTGTTTTATATTATAATTAATAATGTTTTATACTGATATTTTTACAGTTTAGGCAGTGTTACAATAACACTTTGTCGAATAGTACCCTCCACTAATGTTGGCATCATTGGTAAATATGAATAAAGGAGTGGGGGAAACTCACATTATGAAATATTAGCCACAATTATTGGAACCCAATATTGCAATGTCCTTTTGCCCAGCTATGAGTCTTCTTCTATAATGCCTGATGAGTTTGGAGAACATGTGACGAGAGTTCAGAGACCTTTCCTCCATACAGAATCTCTCGGATTCAAGGATTCAAGGATTCAAGTCAGGCAGGGCACTGGGATGGCCATGCAGAAGCTTCATTTTGTGCTCAGTGACACATTGATGTTGTTTTGGATCGTTGTCCTGATAGATCCAACCACGGCCCATTATGAGATTTCTAGCAGAGGTCATCAGGTTTTCCTTTTTTATCTGTTGGTATTTGCTAGAATCCAGTACATCATGTATCGTGTCTGCCAAGTGAATTTGCTGGAGTTTGCTTTTGGAGGACAGAGGAGGATGATTCTGCTGATGGAGGTGGTGTTTTATAAAAATGTTTAGGTTTTCTGACCCCAAGACTCAACTAATCTCTGCAATTCTCCAGCTGTGAGTCTTTGGCCACTGAAACTCTCCTCCACGCCATGCATTAGGACGATATGTTCAGGAAGATACCAGGAAGATTTGTAACATATTTTGTTGATTGGAACTTCTTAATTATTGCCCATATGGTGGAAAGTACATCATTTTGCTACACATCAGAACTAATTCTATAACTATGTAATTATATGCATTTAATTATGTACTTTTCTATAGGGCAACAGTCAGATTCTGAAAGTAAAAACTCTGTAAGGAAATTGATTTTGAACTATAACTTAAAGGATTAGTTCACTTTTAAAAAAAACTTTTGCTGATAATTTACTCACCCATGTCATCCAAGATGTCCACGTCTTTCTTTCTTCAGTCGAAAAGAAATGAAGGTTCTTATTCATTGTCTGGTATTGTTTAAAGCCCTTTGAAGCTGCACTGAAACTTTCATTTGGACCTTGAACTATTTGGTGTAGATGCATAGATGGACTCGAGTCCATATACATCTATGGATTTCACGAGTGATGATAGGCTATTCAGCCCATTATCACCCCAAGGCATCAGTTAGGTAGCATTTTGACCATGCTTCAATATCTGACGCTTTAGGCGCCCTTTAGCGTCAGTTAGATGATGCCCTAGGATCGCGAGTAACCCTATCCCTACCCCAGACCTAAACCTACCCACGTCATCTGATGCTTTTCCTTTAGCGTCAGTTAGATGACACTGTAGGATCTGCATGTAAGTGACGCTAAAGGGCGCCTAAAGCGTCAAATATTGAAGCATGGTCAAAGGTGACGCCTTGGGGTGAGAATGCATTGGCGATTTTACTGCGCCAAGTCGAAGTGCTCCCAAGCACTTACTGTGGTATTCCGCCATACAATAATCCACTTTACACGCTTAGAGAAGTGCAACGTTTTATTTTGTGTCACTGTCCTTGGTTGAGTTACACTGCTCGAGTAACTGTTTTAAATAGGGAAAATGTGGATGTGTTTGGTCTTCTCTGCTTGGCCCATATTGAATGAACTGCGCTAGTTAAAGGATAATTCCGGTATTTAACACCTTGAGTCTATTTTGTAGTTTGTTTTGAATGAAATAGAGTGGTGGACTTAGAAATTTTGACAATGGGTCCTGTCTCGACTTTTTGACTTTTTTAGAATCGCCTGTGACAGCTTTAGACTGTCTATGGGCATGCACAAACAGGTCTTTTCAAAACTCACCGAGTGGTTGGTGGTGTTCGTTGATGTTCCGAAGTAGCGCAGTGAAATACCGTTTCTGACGTGTTTTATTTGTCATTTTTTAAAATCGCATTGATGTCTGCTGGAGGACTCAGTGCTCGTTTATATTACTGCGCTAGGCTAGCTACCAGAAATGGAAAGGGGTCTGTTTACATCTAGTTGTAGTCTTTTCGCTCGGTTCTCCGTCTCTCAGAAGGCTAGCGTGAGCAGAGCAACTGTGCTCCCGGACTTTTTTTTACGGTGCGCTAAACACTGTGTTCCGTACAGCGTCCTGGTTGTCGCCATCAAGTGGTCAGGAGTGTGCTAACGCTTCAGACTCAAATATCGAGCGGAAGTTCATACGCGGTTGTGAGCTATCTGAATAAATAGTTCCACTATAGCAAACAACACGGATTGAAAGCATACATTGCGCCGATATATTTGTTTTTAATCATCAACGAACACCACCAACCACCACCAACCACATCGAAAATGAAGGTTAAGGGTTGTTTTAAGGTCATCTTTGTGCATGCCCATAGACAGCCAGTCTAAAGCTGTCACAGGCGATTCTAAAATAGTCAAAAAGTCGAGACATGACCCATTGTCAAAATTTCTAAGTCCACCACTCTATTTCATTCAAAACAAACTACAAAATAGACTCAAGGTGTTAAAAACCGGAATTATCCTTTAAGTGCTAACAAAGTGTCTCGTGCACCAGAGCGATTGAGTGCACGCACTGAGACGAGAGAGGTATGTATCAACTCATCTAAGTTAAGGGAATAGCATAGCTTAATATGAAAAAAAAAAAAACGGTGGAGTATCCCTTTAAAAGTTTCGTATGTCATCAAAATGATCAGATTCTGTAATAGTTCTGCTACGGGTTTCCCCACTAATGAGAACATGAGTCTGCTCACATACTCTGCTCTGGAATGTGAACTTACAGGTGTAATGATACAAACAGTGAAAAGTCTCAACTAACTGTTATATGCTTGATAACAACTTATTATTCATTGAGCTGTTGCCTAAAATCAAAAGCACACCATGTTGAACTGATTGTGTTACAGGAATGCTCATTTAAAAAAGAAAAACACCGGCACTTCCTCATTTTTATCGCTAGGTAAACTTGTTAAGGTGTCAATAAGCTGGCTGATTATCACTGAGTGTATGATAAACAGTAGTGAGTGAACACTGTGAGTGATGTGACACTCAGCCTGCTCTCGTCTCTAGAAACAGAAACTACTGCCAGCTGTACAAAGAGTCAGAACCGCTGCACAGGCCCATCTGCCAGAACAACACACACACACACTCTCATGAAATCCTGGAAACTCCAGAGTCATGGTACTTGGCGCCTGCGCTTGTGAGTGATGCTTTTAGTAAACACTGAGACAGCTGGGCTTTTAGAGAGGGAAATTGTTGATTACAACATGTACCTGTGACTAGCGCTGTGGTGTAACTTAACATAATAAGGAGTTGCGTTGAGTAACCCACACATACTCAAGGATGGGTAGGGCAGAGAGGATGACTAAGTCTCGCAGTCGCACCTGCTGGGTTGTCAGGCTATTTCACTAAAGACACGTATAGGCAGAGAAAGGGAACCAGAGAGGAAGGGAGGGGGAGTAAAAGAGGATATTTCCAGTGAAGGCAGAAGGGGGATGTTGTGAAATCATGTTGCGTATGTGACTGCACAGCTGCAGATTCGTAGAGAGGGCCGGACTGAGCATGTGCAATCACAAAGAGGCACATGCATGGCTTACGCTGACATTTCGTCATCGGGGACATTATCACAGATGAAACAGATAATGTGTGAACATGATATGACCTGCCAACGTGAGGACTGGCGGTGGCAGAGGACACAGGGAACTGCACATAAACACATGCACCTTTCGTTTCCTGTGACTTTTAGGCTCTGATCCATCCAGCATTCCTCTGTTCGGGAAGGAAATGCCTCACAGCTTCGGTCTCTCTGATGGTTTGAACCAGAGAAACACCCCGGCCGCACATTGACTTCTTTTGTTCTTCTTGACATATTTATGAAGGGACTTGCAGGTGGTTAGGTCATATCTGTTAATACATATAATGAATAAAATATCACTTGAAATCAACTGATGACGCAGTAAAATGTACAAGGAGGCATGTTGCATCTCCACAAATGAATTCATGAATTATTTCATTTGTTTTACTTCAGGGCACAGCAGCACTTCAGACTGAATACTTGATGTTTAAAAATATATAAAATATACCTGAATATATATTTGTACATTATATGCTTATTAATAAGCTTATAATATACTTAATAAATAAATAATTATATAATAATAATAATCATAATAATAAATTATAATATAATACATTTAATATGATTTGTATACCTATTTAATATATATATATATATATATATATATATATATATATATATATATATATAATTACAAAGATAACAAATATACTAACTATTATAGCAAATATTTAAAATGCTTAATGTTTAAAAATATAAAAACATAAAATATACCTGAATATATATTTGTACATTATATGGTTATAAATAAGCTTATTATACACTTAAATAAATAATGATATAATAATAATTATAATAATAAATTATAATATAATAAATTCTATATAATTTAAATACCTATTTAATATAATATTATTTACTATGTTTAATATATATAGGCCTATATATATACATATACATATATATATATATATTACAAATATAACAAATATATTAAGTATTATAACAAATATTTAAAATATTTACATTAATTACTCTAAAATCCACCAATTAAGGATGGATTGATTAAGTACTGAAAGTATAAACAGTATACACATTATATTTCTAAAATACCTAATATATATTAAAAATTAGGAACATAAATAACTATGAAATAAAAATATGACTTTATAAAATATCTGCATGAATTATTCTTTATATAAATACATCTAAATGTATATTTCCTTAAATTAGTGAAACTTTCCTTGTCATAAACCACTAACGCAAACCAAGTAGAGCATGTTAATTTTGACCTGTGGGGTCTGTAACCACTAAAGCCGTTTATGGTGAAATGGCCTCCAAAAACCCAGTATAAGGATGTATAAAGCCAAGCGTCCTTCCATACAGGCGCTGTGTGGTCCAGCTCCCCCTGGAGATGTGCGCAGGAGCCCCAGGCTTTCTTACTGTCTAATTTGCTTTGATGCCGATACTCAAAGGCTATAGTGTAACATATGTATTAAGATGAAAGCATGGTCTATTTGTGTGAGGTTAAGTCTAGATAAGGTGTGTCATTTAGGTCTTCACGTCTTTTTGAATGTGAATATGGTATGTGTGTGTGTGTGTGTGAGAATGCGTGTGGGGTGGGGTACGGCGGTCCCCTCCTGCCTGGTTGCCAAGCGAGCACCATATGGGCTGCCTGTTAGGGTGCAGCTGAGGTCTCTAGCCCGTTCCCAGAATTGAGATGGTAATGAGAGTGGCTCTCTTTAACTGGACACTGGACTCAAGCTGGAGCTGAGAGGAGACGCTGCCTTTCAGTGCCTCCAACAGGCTGCGGGACAGCCCAGCTCCACAAGACGCAGCCCCTCCAACAGGGCCAAACCACCTGTTTGATTTTCTCATGAAGAGGTGGGGGGGAGCAAGAAAGAATAAAGGGAGTGGGAGAAAGCAGAGGAATGTGCTCTGCTAATTCTGTTCATGAGTGTCTCCTTCTCTTCATTCAACTTTCTCCAGATACCCCCCTCAGCAGCACCGCTGACACACACATACTCACGAGAGTAATTTAGAGTCTATGCTCACAGATGAACGCGCACAGACGTGGACAGACACTAGAGGACGATGGTGTGAACATACCACACACACAATGTTCACCCGTTCTCCCTTTGTTACTGTAACCCCCCGAAACAATGCGAAGAAAGAAGAAGAATGTAAAAGAACTGGGGCACCTTCTGCTGCCTGTTTCACACAATTGGATCCCTGCAAGTCAGGCCTGATACATGTGTGTGTGTGACCAAGTGTATGGCGTTGCTCGGGCCTGGCTGTGGGAAAAGAGATAGCGTCACTGTATGTGTGTGTTTGTGCAGTGGACACATTCTTTATACCGTGAGAATGCCCAGGGGAGATGGGATGCATCCTTTGCATCCAGATTGCAGCCTCATTCATTCCCGTAGTCATTCCTATGGACTCTAAGGCTTGTTCACAGAACAACTCTTCTGCTTGCTATGGCATCGACGAGTGCTGATAACTTAACGAGAATTATTTTAATATTATTTACTTATTTGAAAAAGAATGTAACTTAAAAGGGGGCAAATAAATAAAAGTAAACAAATAAATAAACACTTGAGCCAAAAGAAAAAAGAAGGCTGTTGATTTATTTGATGATTTAGTGTGATTGTTTACATATAAAAAAACACCATAAAATGCAGAATTTCATTTCCTCATCAATTATGCACACAGTCATTTTTATTTAGCTGTAATAAGAAATAATAGCAATATTGTTAAAATTGTACACACACACACACACATATCTATATACTGTATATATATATATATATATATAGTTTTTTTAATTTTTCTAAAAATATATTTTAAATGTGTAGTTTAAATATTTTTAAGTTACATATATATATATATATATATAAGAATTAAGTTTTAATTTTTCAAAATATATTTTAAATGTGTAGTTTAAGTAATTTTAAGTTTTATATATATATATATAAGAATTATGTTTTTAAAATTTTCCAAATATATTTTAAATGTGTAGTGTAAGTAATTTTAAGTTATATATATATATATATATATATATATATATATATATATATATATATATTTTTTTTTTTTTTTTTTTTTTTTCCCAACAAGCTGTAGTAAACAAATTATTTTAGACTTTTTTTCAGAACTGTTTTCTTAGCTGGTAGGGATGTATGGCTCAAATGTCCACATACCGTACTTTTATCTTGTAGTATCTTGATCTTCCCATGCCATACAACTGAATGACAGATGATTCTACTCTTGTGAGATCTGGCTGAATTTACATATAATACCTACATAAAACAGGTGAGTGTGTGAAATTGAGCTCTATTATATTTAACAGCCCAGCCCTGCCATATGGCAGATGGGCAGCTGAAGTGATCCAGCTTTAGGCAGTCAGTACACTTTTAAACACATAGGCAAAATGGCTGATGAGCTTCACTTGTACTAAGGCTGCAGGCTAAACACCTGTGTGGAGGGTGTATGTGTGTGTGTGAGAAACACAGGGTGAGTTTGTGTATTTTAGGGTGTGGCTAACTGCCTCTGTGGAGAAACAGCCTCACAGCAGCACCTGATACATGTGAGTTTCTGGTTACCTCTTTCTGATGTGATTGCAAACCTATTTACACTCTAATAAAGGAATGAAACCAATGAGTCAAAACCAAACAATTCCTGCCTGCAGACTCGGTTGCCTCATTGCCTTCGGCCATTTCTTGCACCTGTTGATCCCGAGGCTTGAGAAGCGGTCGCAAACATTTCTGAAAGTATGACGTCGTCACCACAGTCAATCAACTCAGCTTTTATATGCAAGAACAAAACATGATGATTACCAAAATAACCACTTGGGCTAATTCAAAAACAATCATCCTGGAATATCCTGGGCTCAATGCAGGTTAAGCATAATCGACAAACTTATTTGTGGTGGCATAATGGCGATTACCTCAAAAAAATAAAAATAAAAAAAAATAAATAAATAATAAATTTAACTCATCTGTTTTCTTTTAAAATGCAACCAAGGTATACAGTGAGTCGCTTAAAATGAATGGGGTCATTTTTTTTTTTGAGTATTTGAAAGCAAAAATGTGACGCTTCAAATTTTGTAATATTAGAGTTGCGAAGCCTCATCATCCTTTAGAGAGTTATAGGCCTTACGGTGTCAAAGGCATCAAAAAACGTTGCTGCCTTAAATTTTTTAAGTCCAATCAACTTAGATTTATAAGTTATTTCAACTTAAATTACATTAAACTGGTTTAATGAGTTGAATCTTGTCTAACTTAAAATACATTTGAAAATTGCTCAACTTGTTTTAAATGTATTTTACTTAAAAAGATCTGTTGCCATGACTTACTGATCATATAATTTTACGAAAATGTGTAATAACATCATGTTACATGCATTTTATTTACACCTTTTACACTCTAAACTGGGTTGTTTCAACCCAAATTTGGGTCAAATATGGACAAACCCAAATGTTGGGTTAAAAATGTATTTTACAACTTCAATTTTCACAACTTCAACTGTGAATTTTTAAATTACATTTTTAACCCAACATTTGGGTTTGTCCATCCATATTTGACCCAAATTTGGGTTGAAACAACCCAGCATTTTTTAGAGTGAGCTTTACTATTGACACACTGACTTAACATTCACATTTATTGTAGGCGTAATTAGAAATTCACTTTAGTGGTAATCAACATTATGCCACAAGTGCCCAGAATATTCCTTTAATGACCATACAAATCAAATCAAAGTATCTTGAGAGTGCCATACCCTGAGGAGGACAATCTTACAATCCAGAATAATCCAGATTACATAGATGCAAGACTGAAAACAAAAGAGCTGGAAAGGTCTGCTCAGTGTCAACGCCGGCGGCCATTTATCAGAACCATCAGCGGAATTCATTCTCAGGCGACTGGCACAATATGCTCTGACAAACAGGAGGGCTTCCCATTCTTTGAGACTGCCACTGGGAAAACGGATTTGAGGAATTAATCTCAGTGTGGAACTGAAGAGGAGAGAGTAGCAGGCCTCTGCATTGTCCCCTTTACTCTGAATAGGGCTTTGTGAGGGGAGCACAGCTGCCACCATCATCACACCCATCTTTAGGCCATACTTCCAGCCAGTATCCAGATGGGTTTGGTGGTATTTTAGCACATATGTGGAAGTCAGGTGACTAGAGCACACAGAGATCTATTAGACGCAACCCATCCATGGCATAAGCAACAAGCTGCGACAAGCCGCGAGACCGCAAATAGTTGCTAACGGCAACTTTTTTGACAGCTCCGTAGAATATCGGAAATAGCACAGCACCTGACACACAGGGAGATCTGGGTTTAGAATAGAACGAGCAGAAGCTCTCCAGAGGGTCTCTGGCTAAATGGCCTCTGTCCTTCTCCCCTGCTGATGGTGACAGCTGCCCGGTAGTAAGGGTCTTCCCTCCAAAACTTGGCCATTATACCCCAGCTGTGAGCAGCTGGTCTCCCATAAACACACACACACACACATCCTCTGGATTTGTCCATACAATGGCAATGTGATGTAAATGAGGGTAAGGCGAGAACATCATTCAGCTTCTCTTGTTTTGAGGTGGGACAAGAGTCATCTAAGCATCTTTAACGATCAACCTCTACCCACCTGGCAATTTGTAGACTTTTGAATGTGCATTAAACAATCATGACGCAATCACATTAGTGAATTTTCGATGAATCAATATAGTTTAGTGATGTTTGAAGCACAGCTCACACTGAAGTCACTTAAACCAAGCAGCTTTCTGTTAGCCAACGCGGTGAAAAACGTTTTGTGAAAAGTGTGTGGGGATATATTCGCATTCGCACAAAACTTTAAGCATCTTTAAGACTTTAAGCGTCAACGCTTTTTTTACGCAGCGCAGACCGGACGTTACCACCGTTGGCTCCTTTCAGAAGCTCTGCCCTTATGTCTCTTTTCGAGGATGTTAATATGGTGCTGTCTGGTTGCATTTATTACCCCACTAACAGCACAAAACAAACGTCTGTTCCCAGAAGATGACACAGTCACAGATTAACTCGAAGAAGCAGAGCTGTCGCCAATGAGCATGAGAAAAAAAAAAGGAGGAGGAGGAGGAGGAGGAAAACAAAATGTGTTTGTATGCGTGAGGGGTGTGGGGGGCATCCAGAGGACAGAAAGAGCTCCGACGTTATTAGATTTGCAACAAGCCACAACACTGTCGCCCATTGTGTATCCACCTCCTCCCCCGTCCTGTCCCGTGCGCCTCCCGGAGTCCGGAGCTTCTCTCCGTAACCCTGGCTCTCCTGTCCCATCTCTTCCCAGAGGTCCAAGTCCTCTCCAGGCAATCTCCAATGGAGTGGAAACGATCCTGGGACACAATGGCCACTCTCTGAATGGGGCTTCAGCATGCCACCGATGCTCTGTCACCAGCAGATGGGGAGCTAATTAGGAGCCATTAAGGCACTTTGATAGTGTGTGTGGGAGCCGGGCAGAGAATGTGGAGTGTGAAAGTGTGTAGTGAGCGGGGAGATCGGCCTTCACAAGATGATACAACAGAACCACTATGTAGGAAGGAGTGCTAGCCTATAGATCATCATGAGGTCAATCAGAGTATATCTGATAGTATTGGAATGTATTGAAATCTCATAAGAGTAAATCCAGCTATAGACCAATGGATTTTGACTAATGTTGCGATGTAACGAAGCGACAGATCATTTCTTCCATATTGTGATGAATATCCAAGTGAATGGATTATTGAAAAGAATATAATGTAGGGTGGGGGTCCTATCAGTTGTTGATTGGATGGTAGGAGGATAGATTGAATGAAAGGGTTGGCTGAAACGATTGGAGAAGTCTTGCATACGTCACCAGAGAGAAGTCTGCCGTTTCCCCCGAAGATCCAGTTATGACATTTAGACAAGGAATTGCGAGGTGAAATAATAATGAAAAAACGGTAAAAAATGAAACGCGCATGGATGAATTGTTCGCAATAAATGCATTCGACTTAACAGATGAGTCAATTTTCCATCTCATGCAGATGTTAAAGTCAAAAGACAAAGTGTGATTCCCAGCAAATGCATTAACTGGTAAAAAAAAAAAAAACACCCTACACTGTAAAAAATATTGTTGGTTTAACTTAAAAAATTAAGTAACCTGGTGGCCTTAAAATTTTAAGTTGGTTGAACTGGAAAAAGTGAGTTAATACAATGAATGAGATTGATTTAATCATCAGAAACTCAAAATAATAAGTTATCTGAACTAAATAAATTATTTAAGTTGATTTGACAAAAGAAAAAAATATTGTGATAACAAATCAGCTTGGATATTTGTCATTTCAACTACATTAAACTGACAATTATTACAAAAAAAGTTTAAATTAGCTTATTTTGATGTTGAGTCAAGTCACCTTTATTTATACAGCGCTTTTTACGATACAGATTGTATTAATTACTGTGATAACATGAAAATAATCAACGCGTTGTCATCCCAAGGCATCATATTGATGCTTTTGCCAATGCGTATACATCCAACGCACATGGCACCCATTAGCGTAAATATAGCATGCTTCGGTTATGGTAGGTTTAGGTCTGGGGTAGGGTTAGACCCAAGCGGCAACATTCTAATCTAAAAAAATTGAAGCCTACCCGGAAGTGCGAAAAACTGCAATACATCTATAAATCCGCTAGAGGGAGGTCCAAAAAGGGAGCAAATATCCATATACCCCATGTTAAAATGTCCGTTTTCATAGCATAAATTCATATGTTTACAGTTTGGTCCCATGGACTTTTATTGTATTTTTCGATAGGTTCTGAGTGCCTGACAACTGTGAGGAGGGTGAATTTTTTTCTAACTCGTATATTAGATATAAAATTTATGAAAATAAGGGTGGTTAACTTTAATTTGCAGCTGATAACAGGCTGCGCCGAGTGGAATTTGACGTCTCAGCCATGATCTGACACAACACATCATACTTCTTCTTTTTCTTTTTCGTATTTTGTATTTCACAAGATTTTCCAATATGGCGCCGCCCAGACCCCCTATAAACAGCCTCAAAACTGTTTTTCAGAAAGTCTATAGGTGACGTCACAGACGCTTTGTCCATATTTTTTACAGTCTATGGTTAGACCACTAGGAGGCGCCTTCTAGCCCATATATATCTACGTCTCATATTGACGCTAAAGGGTGCCATGTGCGTTGAATGTATACGCATTGGCAAAAGCGTCAGTATATGACGCCTTGGGATGAGACCGGGCTGAAATAATACAAGTTTGTTTCTAGAAGAAAATTGCGTCAATGTCCACCTTAAGTAAGGCAGATCAATAATATTGTTGAATATTAAAGTATATTATTAATAATGTGTTAAAGCAATGTAAAAACATATGTTGGTTCGGACAACAAACAAAATCACTGTAAAATGTCACAACTTTTCCACTTATGCGTCACTGGCGGTTGGAATATGTTAACCAATGCCCAACTATTAAGCAAACTTGCTTTTATTTTGGCTTCTTTCTGGTATTTAATGGCCACCATCCAATCAATTCCCACCCTACATTTTTTCCCTCACTGCCCTGTTTCAGAAATACGTTATGTTACGGAAGTCAAATGTGTTGAGAAAAGTCATTGACGTTATGTCAGATGACTCACATAGCTAATTAGGCCATTTTATGCCTGTTCTCTGTGAACCATTGTCTATGCGCTTCGCATTGAGCACTTCCTTTCTGTGTCTATCTGCTTTATGTAGCTGTGATGTTGTGAATTAAAGACTTCATAGCCAGCTGATGACACAGCACAGAACACTGCAGCCTTGTCAGACAGCGATCACATGACTTCTGACAGGATGTGATTCCCTTGAGGACAATTATCTGAGGCCACTCTTCCCATGAGAGGGGAAAGTCAAAGATACATGCAGATGCTTGAAGAAGAAGAATATTCACACTGACCCGCACCAGCTTTTTCTGCAGCATGACATATTGTGAGAACATGCAGTTGTTGACAAGATAAGGGTGGAAGAACAACAATAAATTATTTATATGCGTATTTATGTTCACCTCCATTTAAGAAAGCATCCTTTTTATTACACATAGGCCTAAGTGTGAAATTATTGACACTAAATCAATGAAGGAATGAATTAGTAAATAATAAACATATACACTGTAAACAAATATGACCAATTTAGGTCAACTAACTTTTTTAATCAGTTTAATGTTTTTTAAATTGATATGACTTAAACATCGAAGTTGATTGTACTTTGATTTAAGGCAGCAACTTTTTTTTTTTTTACAGAATAATATTAATATAGAGTGAATTCATTCTGTAGCTATAGGCACACATGATCCAGATTATGTTTTACTGAACAAATAAAAAGGCGTGATTGCTGTCCAGTGTCCAGCATATGAGGTCGTTGAGCAATAAAGCATAACTTTTTTTTTTTTTACTTTCCTTTCTCCACTAGGAATATGTTTTATATTTTACCAAGAGTTCATAAGGGTGTGTGAGTGTGTGTAAGGGGGATGTTACACTCTTTGCCTCTCTTTGCCTTGATGTGCAGTAAACAGGCTTTGGAGAGCCCAGCTGTGAGGGCTTATTGTTGGAGTCGGTAGGAAGTGCTGATAGCTTGCGCAGCTGAACAAAAGCGGGATGAGCGAGTGGAGGGGCGCTCCAGACTCGTCGGCTCCAGCCGAGATTCTCTCTCACAGTCCCGATACTGCACTCCCATTGTTCAGCTCCTCCACCTCCCCTCAACCCCGCTCAGCTGTGACCGAGCCAGAAACCTCCAGTCCCTCTTGCAGGATGAGCCGCTATGTGCACGAGCCATCGGTAAAAAAAGAACGTGCACACATTCATGCACGTTGTTTTTTTTTTAAACAAGGCTATTAAAAAAAAAAAATCTATTAAAAAAATGCACTTAAATCGCAAATAAGTCATCTCTGTTTTATAATATTCATCTTTCTTTATTTTTGTTTAGTGGACCAACTTGTTTTTTTCCGTCACATTAGCCTATTAAAAAATGCATATTTGCTTTCTATAGCCTATTTATAATTTTTATTTTTTATTTTATCGTTTAGGCCATATAAAAATTATTTTTATTCGTAAAACATGAGCCTTAAAGTTCATATTAAACGCTATGCATGTCTAACTTTTAAAAATATCCGGACGAAAATAAACAATAGGCTATATGTTAGCCTAGCTTTTTTTAAATTAGGCTACAACAAAATAAGGTTCCCAGGCATCTAAAAAAACCAACCCTCTGGCTCAATAGGCTATTTTTCACTTTGTCTCTCACTTTTTGTGGCTTTACAAGAGTCTTTCGTGGGACGACAATGGCAGTTTGCAGGTGCGCGCGGAGCGGTAATCGCATCAGAGGTTTTAAGTGATAAATGAGCGCTGACCAGTTTGTTCTCAGGATTCCGCAGCGCGCAGGTGAATGGGGGAGAGTGGAGGGATGCTAGCCTGTTGTTTGTTGTTGCTATAGAGACCGCCCGCTCGGCGCCAGGCTGACAGGCGTCAAGGCTCGAATGAATGGGTGACGTCACGGCGCTGGCGCCCGGCAGTCTGCTTCGGTTTGTTTGGACAATCTGGGGGAAGAATCAGAGCACAGCAATGCAAAGTTATGTGAGTGCGCGCGCTCGCGTTCAAGGCGACGCGCACATGTGAAGGAATTTGGAAGTTTGCGCGAGGAAACACATTCGAAGAAAGACAATGAGACAATCATTGAACAGGACATTTTTGAATAAAAATTAGATTGTGGCAAGACTCGGCTGCACAATAGGATAAACCTCGCCACTATCTACAATCTATCTGCACTTACTGTAGGATAATGGACTGTGCATAGTTTATCTACAATACAAAATAGGCTACTTGATATGCTACTGAACGCAATTAGTCTAATGCTGACGAAAATGTATACAATGTTAACCATAGCATCAGATCACAATAAATGCATTATGTATTAAAACACACTGAATCCATATCATGCCCTGTTATCACGATTTTATCAGATTTTATTCAAACCACAAAACAAATAATCCCAGTCTATTTGATATTAAGCAACTTTTTTATTCATGTATAACTTTTATGACTTAAACTGCACTGTGAAAAAAAGTTTGAACAGTTGAAAGTTTGGTTTCACTGCTGCTCTGAAATTCTTGTAAAGCAACATGTTAGCATGAGTAGTTTTGACATAGGCCCATTCCTTTAAAAGGGCAGTTTTGTTTTTAAATAGCCTACTATGAATAGCCCATTTTAAAAACTTTGTCAGCCAAATAAAAAATCAGTGTGGCAAAACCAAAAGTCATTTTATTGTTATGTGACGAGAAAACAGTATACATTGTGACTGACATTGATTTAAAAAAAGTTTTATTTTAAAAACTCATAATATTTTTATAAACACGATTTGTGTGTGTGTGGCCTACTTAAATACGTTTGAAACAATATGTTTGCATTATGATCATGTACATGTGTGTTCAGGGATCACATCTAGCGCAGTACAATGACAGCAATTATTGTGACAAATGTCAATGGATGGAAACAAAGATGCTGATGAAACATTTTAGCCTACAGTGTGCTTTGTTTCTTGACGCAGCCCACATACGAAGAAATTTGTTTCATTGGAAAGTAATAACTGTTGCCTGTTGATCCTCGAGCACCCCCTCCCTCCGCTTGATCTGTGCCTGCTTCACCTGTGGAGAGTACGGACAGCTGGATATCCACAGAAGACACACATTTGTTTCCATTTGTAACACCATCCCCCAAGCATATTGTATCTGCGATAACAGAGCCGCGCCGTGATTGGCTCCGCGCGCGACTCCGGTGAAATCCTATTGGCCCAAGCCTGAAAACACGAGCGTTTGGGGACGCCCACAATTCTTTAAATACCCAACAACTCGACACTGTTAGCATGTGGTGAACTGTCATCGCACTCTCGACGACTCAAGACCCAAAAGGAGTACGAGCACATCGCTTCAACTCAATCTCTTTGACTTAATCGTCAACTTTTACAGCCAAAATGAAAGTTGTGGGACCTACCTGCGCGCTGAAGAGCGGCGAAGATGTTGTCCGCTGCCTCTCCGACCAGAGCCTGGCTATCACCAAATGCAAGATCCCGCTGCTGGACGAGCAAATGACCATGTTTCTGCAGGACATGAACAGCTGCTACAGCAAACTGAAAGAGCTGGTGCCCACGCTGCCGACCAACAAGAAAGCCAGCAAGGTGGAGATCCTGCAGCACGTTATTGACTACATCTGGGACTTGCAGGTCGAGCTGGACAGCAAGAAGAACCAGAGCTCCGCTCCCCGCACTCCCCTCACGACGCTCAACGCGGAACTGGCCAGCATCTCTGTCGAGGTAAACAGGCCATCTATGATGCTCTCTGCTCAATTAAATGTTCCATTCAATAACAATGTCTGTGTAAATGACTCAACTAATGATGTTTCCCTTCTTGTCTTGCAGAACGGCTGTTCAGACGACCGAATCATGTGCCGTTAAAGCTAATGCTCTCGGTTTCACATCAACTGATCGAAGCATCGCGTGGATCGAACAAGGTGCGCTGAGGTGATGATGAAGATGATGATGATGATGGACCAGAACCGCCGTGACGCATTGAACTGTGTTGGGAGAGACTCTCATTCTCCTGTTGTAGAGGAAAACAACTTTCAGCAGAGAGCCACAAAACCCCGTGGACATTGAGAAGTTTGACGTGCTCTCTGAGGTCTTCCCAAACACACCGATTGTGTGTGTTAAAGCTGTGGAATCCATGGCGATTATTCACTTATAGTTCATGCATTTCCCTCTCGGTCAAAGTTTCTCCAATGTTTTCTTAAGTCTTTAGAAAATTTTCTATTTTGCTGTAAATGTCTTCTCAGATTACTGAGCGAAAGAATGTATTGTATATTACAATGACATATGATGCGAATGCCTTATTGTGTTTTTTACAATGTATATTGTTTTTTTATTATTAAAACAAGAAAATGAGACTTATTTTGGACTTGTTTGATCTGTTTTGTATGTGGGAGTGAATGAAAGTTGGACTGAATTGAGTTCCCCAATTTTTTTTAAAAGAGTTGTTGGTCAGTTTTACTGCCATTTTAAAATGAGTTGGTTTCACAAGGTTAAAGGTCATTTAGCCTCTTAACACATTAAACCGTTTGCTGTAACATGTTTTCTTCATGTTACGACATAATTGTTACACAATTTAGGTCATTACAATTAAATTGAGTTCTCAATTTCAACTTGAAGTACTTTGTCAGTAGCTAAACTGAAAGTGAACTTATCATTCCAGATTGTAACTGAGTAAATGAAACATAAAAACAGCCATTTTAGTGGCTTCATCAGTTTGAAAATGTAAATAATGAAAAACAAATTCAGCTATATAAGATAAGGGCCCTATATCTGATAAATTACATCAACAAAAGGTAAAATAAATAGAAAAGTAGGCCAATAAAGAGAGGGAACTTTATAATCTTTTCTTTGGAAAAAAAAAATGAAATAATTTAAACGTATGTATAGGCTAATTAATAAAGCATTTTAATTGGTTAAGGATTGCTTCATTCATTATTCAAGTTATTTTTAGCTATAGTGCTATTGTCAAACTTTTTTTAAAGTCTGTGATTCCGCTTCTTTTTACGCATCCCAGTATGTAAGCACGGGTAGCGGAAGGGTTAAGTGTTTTCCGAGAAGAAGGCAGTTCGTTATAAGATTTATTCCGTCTCCCTGGTGCAATGTTTTTCTCATTTCCCTGCGGTGTGATGCTCGCAGCTGCAGGCCTCTGCTCGGATCGGCCGGTGTGTGTGATTGTGTTTGTGTGATCGCTTTGTGCCAAGGGCAGGGGAGGGCGCAGACTGAGCGGCGCCGCCGCACACCTGGGGAAGTTCAGGTTAAATCGCTCCACATTCCTCGGCACACAGCTGATTGAAACATTAACAAACAGTAATCCGCAAGCCCGGGCTGCAGATGGGCCGGGAACACGGCCAAGGAACTCTCACTCCCTCTGTATAGTTTCCCACATACTACAACGAAAGCTTCTTTTAATAAGAACTTAGCGCATTTAAACATAGCGCCACACATTATACAGCCAACTTTTCCACTGGAACATCAACTTAACAGCAGCACGCGCTTTGACTTAAGGACACGTTGTTTTCAGGCCAGTGCGAGATATTTAAATTAATTATAGGTAAAAAGTAACCCCACCACCACTAATTAAACCAAATTAATGTTAATTAAGGGGCATTTAGCCTATCCATGCAAGTATTGGATGTTCTCTGAGAGACGTAAAAGTGATAAGGCCAGATACATTTTTAGAAAATCCTAATGCTCATTGTTTTCATTGAATGATATTTAACGCTTCAAGACTATTAATAAGACAATCCCTTTTCAAGAATAAAGTTTGTTTTGTAGTTGAGGCGGGACATTTGAGCTTCTAGCGCCCCTTTGTGGTAACATTATGAACTTTTTTACCTAAAGAGACGCACATAGGCTACTTTGGGTTTCCATCTTTTATGGTGACTTTCCATATAAATGGATTGTATACAGTGCAAACTGTGTATTCGGTCCCCTAACACGTTCCCTAAACACCACCCTCACAGAAAACTTCCTAGATTTGTACATATATAAAAACATAATTTGGTATGATATTATTTATGAAATGTCTGGTATTACTTGGAGTAGCTCACTTTTTTAAAAAAATTTGCTGATAATTTACTCACCCCCATGTCATCCAAGATATCCATGTCATTCTTTATTCAGTCAAAAAGAAATTAAGGTTTTTGATGAAAACATTCCAGGATTTTTCTCCATATAATGGACTTCAATGGGAACCAAATGGTTCAAGGTCCAAAAGAGAATTTCAGTGCTGCTTCAAAGGGCTTTAAACAACACCAGACGATGAATAAGGGTCTTATTTAGCGAAATGTTCGGTCATTTAAAAAATAAATAAAAAAGTTTAAGTTTTATAATCACAAATGCTTGCCTTGCTTTGTTCTGTGGTGAGCATTCGTGACTCTCCCGTTCAAACTCTTTTTTCGAGTCATGACCCGAAGGGTCCTAGATAAGACCCTTATTCATCATCTGGTATCATTTAAAGCCCTTTGAAGCTGCACTGAAACACTCATTTGGACCTTGAACCGTTTGGTTCCCAATGAAGTCCATTATATGGAGAAAATCCGTGAATGTTTTCATCAAAAAAAACTTAATTTTCTTTCTATTTTATCCCCTGAGGACAAGGATTTTAAAAATTGCCATCTTTTGGGATACATTTTGTCCCCATTATGTAGGGTTTACCAGGAACCACAAATGCACACATTGGGTTTCGGTCTGGAACTTTCTATAGACAATGTTTTTATACTGTACAAACTGTACATTATATCCCATAAACCTAAACCTACCATTTCCAGGAAACATTCAGCATATTTACATTTTCCAAAAACATAATTTACTATGATTTATAGCAGTTTCTCATGGGGACCAAAAAAAAAAAAAAAAAAAAAGGCAGGAGCGCAAGCAAACACGCACAGCTATTTAAGTGGGGTCATTCTATACACTTGTATTGTTTTAATATAAAGCTTATTATTAAAAAACAATGCAATTTTGACAATTAAAATAACCCCCAACACCTTTATTTATAAATGTCCTCAAAGTAGAAGTGTCCTCAAAAGGAGCTCTTGTCAGATTTATCTCACTTCTCAGTACAAATTTGTCATCAAAATAAAAAAAGGTACACACAAACTGCAGAACATACATGTCACGTTTAAATAGAACTTTTATTTACAACAATATCAACATCAAGCAAAATAATTAAGTGTAATGCAATTTACATCCTGTAAAATGTGAGCTTATCTTCCATGTTCACACCCCTCCGTCAACCAGTTCTGAAAACACACCAGAATAACCTAGATTTCCCGGAATTATCATTTCAAAATATACTTTGTCACAATCAACAGTAATCTAGCGAAATGAACACAAATGATAGCGTCGCTTTCCTTAAAAGACTGACGAGACTGACTTATTATTAGTTTCCCCATTGAATTTCATCCCCGCATCTGAGAATCAGCAAGTCACTGAAGGTAAAGATTTGACTAATGAAGCGGCCGAGGATCACTGCAACACAGAGATACACGAATGAGCGTCTGACAGAACAGAGTCCTTATTACTTGTACTTTTAAAAAGCACACGGCGAACCTCTTAAAAGTGGTTTAAGAAAGGTTTTAAAACAAGGTGTGTAGTTACAATTTGCCTTGGCAGTTCTGTAGATAATTCAAAATCATTCAAATCTTACAAACTGAAGAGCAAATAAACCACATGATAGAGAAATCCCCCCAAAAGCACAGACAATACTGCTAAAATATGAACTGGCCTCAAAAATAAACAGGTATACTTGGTTTTGTATGTATACAGTATATAGTACAAAATCATAATATGTAGTAATATGTTCATATGATATGTACCTTTTACTCCGCGCTTTTGCGCAAAAAACATATAAATGGATACATTTCTGTAATCAAACTTGAGGAAACAGAAAAAGAAAAGACTGAAAAAATATCTTTGGATTGTGCATGTTTCTCAAAAGGTAGATTTCTGAAGAACCGACAGTGAGAAAGTGAGTTTAATAAGAGCTAGCTTAAAGAGCAACATCAAGCTTTGCGTATCATCTGAAAACTCGCACCATTGTTTTTGTTTCGTTGTTTTTTGTTTTTTTTTTCGGTCAGAAGAACGAATGGAAATGAAAATAAAATGATGAAACCATCACTGCACAACATTTCTGCGATAAAAAAGTGCCATCCAAACATAATGGCGCTCATTGTTGGAAAAAAAAAAAAGAGAAAAATAGGCTGTGCTGGAAAAGATAAAAATAAAATATTTTCTCCCTTTGATAAAAGTTAGAATAGATGTAAAACCCAGAGCAGTATTGACCTAAAATATAGATAAGATGGACCTAACCGGGCCCAAACTCTGTGCAAAAAAAAAAGTATGTAGTAAAAGCATGTATGATACATATGTAGCATACAGTATTTACAATTCCAATCTTATTCACACACAAAAAAAGAAAAATCCTGTCTAATACTGCAGTACCTTTTGCTTTTTGTTGACACCACTTGGGTGTATTGAGAGGAGGTTTATTGCTTTGATATGCGTAAGTGATGAAGTTCTGGTTCTTACAATTCCCACGGTTTTCATTCAAAAGACAATATGCACATAATCGTTCTATAAGGCTAGAAAAGCAAAGAAATATATTGCAACCATCCTTTTCCGTACTAGCCTTAAAATAAAGTGCTCCCCACACTGTCGAGTTGTACCACAACCGTTCCTACTCTGCTCCCCCTGGTGGTTATGTTGTGTACTGCAGTACAGCCACGTGGGACAGGAGAGAGAGAGCCTTCTGAGAGAGCCATATTCCCCAAAAACCGCCACAGAGAAGGCTTGAATCTCTCTCTTTCTCTCTTTATCCCTCTCTCCCTCAGTCAAGTGTTCACTGAAGAGTTCTAGCGATTTCTCCTCTACGAGGCAGATGTTGACATTTCCTCAGTGGACTGATGTGCGAGTCCGAGTTAGACTCCAGCTTTGACAGAGATGGCTCGTCGCCTCAGCAGTACTTCTGTAGAACACATTATACACGCACAGGTAAGTAAAGGTAACGTGTTTTAATGCAGTCATGCGTACGTAAGCGAATCAACGCGGGTCTGTACCTGATCGGGTCCCATCGGCATGCGTCCCATGCCCATGGCACTCATGCCCATCTGGCCCTGCATTTGGGGCATCTGCCCAGCACCGTTGCCATTTACACCTCCCTGCATGGACCCGTTCATCATCATTCCCCCGTACTGTCCCGGCGCCCCCTGCTGGGGATATTGCTGCTGCTGGGAGTATGAACTAGGAAAAGGAAAAAACAGGAGAACGATTTAAATACGCTCTTAAGGCTTAACTGGTAGCACTTTATTTTACAGTCCTGTTCCCCATGCACATACAATGAACTTTTGCCGTAATTAACTGGGTAACTAACTCTGACCCTACTCCTAACCCATGTAGTTACCTTATATTACCCAGTATGCAAGTACACATGATGTCAAATAAAGTGCAACCACTTAACTACATTAAAGACCATGTATTTATGTTTGATTGTTCAGGTTCAATTAATTGCCTGAAAAGTTGTTTGGTAACACTTTAAAATAAGTTAAATGTATTACTTGTAAATAATATTAACAAATACAGCAACAAATGTTAGTTAATCTTTTTAATATTAGTTAAATACAGCTGTTTATTGTAAGTTCTAGTTACTAGTACTAGTAAATGTTGAAATTAACATTAACAAAGATTAATAAAAGCTGTATGTGTGTATAAATGCATTATTAGTTCATGTAGTTAACAAATCTTATTGTAAAGTATGACCAGTTTTTCATTTATTTAGCACAGTGTACCACATAAGCATTGTTTTAGTACTATTTAAATTCTATAATAATATTTATTAATAATTTAGTTGTGTGCTTTTGTCATTTTCATTAGTTTTATTTTCTTCAAATATCTTTTTTGTTGTTTTAATTTATTTTTATTTCAGTTTTAGTTAACGATAACGACCCTGCTTTTGGTCAATACATTTTTTGATTGATTTTCAAAGATTTTCAAAAATAATTTCATAGCATTTCTAGCTGGTTAAATATTATTTTAGAACTGAGCACAACTAGAAAATCTTATTTATATATAATAATAAATATTATATAAAACAATAATATAATATCTAAAAAATTCTTTTCGGTCGTTTCGCTTCCGGTCGTTTCGCAGCCGCATCGCATAACAATAACTATAATAATAACATTAGCATCCATATGATTTTGTTCTATTTTTCTAAACACAATTATGTCGTCTTCTGCTTTAAATACTCAAGCTCTTTAAAGCAGGAAGAATTCTGATTGGCTGTCTATGTTTTTATTGTTCATCAGCTGAAAGAAAATATTGTTTCTGCCATTCTTTTACCATTTCTTTAACTATATCTTTGTCATCCTTGCTGTGAAAGGGCCGTTAAGTGTGATTTTATGTTTAGAACTTACTTATTCATGGACATGGGCCCCTGTCCCCAGCCTTTCATCTCTGCGGACTGGTACATGGGATTGCTCTGTGGGTGCTGTTGCATCATGGGATTCTGAGGGCCACCCATACGACCAGACATCATATTGTTAGGGGGACTGCTGCCTGTTGTCACAAATGAAGGGTCCCCCTGCTGGCCCATCCCTGCAATCACAACACAGACAATTACAAGAAAGCAAGAAGGAAGTGCATTGTGCATAATTTACACATTGTCCCCATCATTTCATGATTACTTTAAGCAATGAGATCCCAATATGATAACTATCCTACCATAGTTGCCTCCATAGTTAAATGCCTGCTGGCCGGGCTGGTTCATTGGGGGTCCTCCCATTGGGCTGTCCATTCCTGTGGGAGCGGTGACATTAGGAGGGGGACTAAAGCCTCCGGCTGCGACCTGTTGCTGTTGATGCTGCTGTTGTTGCTGCATCATCATCATCATCCTCTGTCTTCTCATCTGCAGAAAGCAATCGTAAAAATCTTATACAAAATGATATACTTCAGTTACACTACATAAATTGCCATTGGGGGTCGAGTATGATATGTGACAAACACAAACGCATATTTTGAAAACGGTCTGTTTATACCTCTGTTTGAAGATTCATCATTTCTCTGCTGCGCTGGGCCATCATCTGAGCATTCAGAAAACCAGGCTGAAAGATGAGGAAGGGTGATATTAGAGAGAGAAAATGAACATTCAGATTTCATTAAAGGAAGAAAAAAGTACCTGTCCACCCATGCCCGGCTGCATGCTAGGTCTCATGCCAGGGTTTCCGGGCGGGTTGTTATCTGGCCGCATCACCATGCCCTGCCTGCTCTGGTTCAAAAACTGCAGCAAAGACACATCCAGATGTTATGAGAGTAACATCATACATTACACCAGGGCTGCAACTTGCAACTATTCTGATTATGAGTTAATCTCCTGGAAGGATAAAATAATAAAATCATGATCAATCAATCATAAAGTAAATGTCATTACCCGTGTTCAAGTTTAAATTATGGTTTATTTATGATTTCCACACTCCAAGTATCTCAAGTTTATCGACAACAGCAACATTTAATCACACTCTTGCTGTTTTGGATGTTCAGTTCTGGAAGTATATTAATGTCAAAAGCACTGGTTTCTCTGCATTTCTCAGATTGTGCTTGAAATTTAGAAGTCAATTTTGTAAAGTAAACATTTTACAGAACAAAAATGATTTAATGTATATTTAAAAATGCAAATATTTTATATTGCAATTTTTGCAAATATGTATTACTGAATTTTGTAAAATGACATTGTGTGTACAATGTTTTTAATTCAAATGTACATGGCTTAAATATACAAAAATGGTCAACTGTAGTCCTCATGCAAAAAGCCTTTTAATATGCTTATTCCAATAAGTTAATTTTATAAAGATATTGTTGCCATTAATATTCTTCCATATGTGTTTAAGCTATATATATATATTTCATTATGTTTTTAATGTAGATATGTAAAAATATTCCAAGTAAATGTTTGTCCCAGTTTTCTGTCATAGCAAAAAGATCAGACTAAATGATTATTATTTTCTGCCATTAATTATTATTAATTAGTAATCCTAGCACTACATTACACAAAATATTATAGCTGCTCACCTGCTGCCCCTGCAGTCTCTGCTGGAGCTGTAGTCTGAGCGGCTTCGTCGTGTTCACCATCCGAGGTCTCATCATGTTCGCACGGGGATGCATAGCGCCCATTCCACCCATTCCGGGAAAACCACCCTGCTGGCTCATCTGACTCATCATGGGGTTAAACCCTGGTCCAGACTGGGGACCAGGTCCAGGGCCGGGACCAGGGTTGGGACCAGGGCCATATCCGCCCTGCATCGCCATGGATGGGGGGCCTGGGTAGCCCTGCCCATACATGCCCTTGGGCTCCATACCCATAGACGAGTCAGGCCCCGGACAAGGACCATTGAAGGGGTCTGTCGGAGGGGTCTGGTCTGAACTATGACCCTAAAGGGAGAAAAGAGAAAGACATTTTTTTTCAGGGAATGTGACTGGACAGTTGCTCCAATGCCATAGCGTTACAGAAAGAGAACACATCTGTTCCATGAAGCAGGTTGGCTGAGTACCTGGTTGATGAGATCCGGTATGCCAAGGGCACGGTCGATCTCCTCCAGAGCAATGACGTCAGTGTTGTTGAGTAGAGAGTCCAGCTGGTCCAGCAGAGCTCGCTCATCACTCTGACCCTCAGTGGTGGATGGAGGCACCAGAAGATCATCCAGAGAGTTATTAAAAGGCAGCCTGATTCATAAAAAGCAGAGAGCAAAGAGGATGCTATTGACTTTTGGGTATAAAAAACATCTAAAAATTGTTAAAACAAAATAAATTTACTTAAGAAGTAATAAGATGAACACACTTGTTTTCAGAAAATATATCTTGAATTAAGTACTTTTTTTGGTTTTAAGAATAAATCTAACAAAATGTTGTGGAAGGGAAAATTTTATATATTTATTTTATATTAACTTAATGCAAATCTTATTTGACATGTACATTTATAAAATTTTATATATATATATATATATATATATATATATATATATATATATATATATATATATATATATATCCAACAAAAAAATATTATATATATATTAATATATTTTTTGTTTAGTTTTAAATCCTTAAAATAATGAATGTAACATTTAAATGTAATATATTTTATATATATATATACACACACACACACATACACACACTGTACATAATAATCAAGTATAATATACATTTATAATATATTTATATTATAACATTATAACTATGTGTATATATATATATATATATATATATATATATATATAAATAAAACATTTATATATAATTATTTATTTATTTATAATTGAATTTAAATATATAAAATATTTAAATATATTTATTATTAAGAAATAATGTTTGGCTTTGGTAACATGAAACCTGTCAATTTGAAAGGGCTTTGGGGAGAAAATATTTGATTGGATGCGAGGATATGATCGATTTCAAAAGTGCTATCAATGCCTCATTTATTCATTTCAGTGAATAAGTCTACCCTAATTTTAAGCATTTTCCATCAATAAAAGCAGGCAAATGATCTAAAACTGTAGATTTAGTGTAATAATTTAATTGACCTGTTTGCATTCTGTGGTCCCTCCATTCCCATCCCACCGTCCGGCCATGAAGGGGACTGTGGTGGGGGTCCCTGCCCTCTGAACGAATTTATACCCATTCCTACATCATAAGACCCTGCAAAAACAACATCATGCCATTTAAAAGAAAACCTGTTTTGCTGGTTTTTAGTTATTCTGCACATTACCAGCACTTGCCACTTACCCATATCCATCAACTGCTGCTGCAACATGGATCTGGTTGCGGGAACGCTGTTAGATCGGTTAACCATGGGTCCTCCCATCATGCTCTTAGGATTGTGGTCCATACCTGCACGACCCATGCCAGGGTGTCCGACAGGGCTGCCGGTGGAACCAGGCATTCCCCAATCTCCTGCACCTGCCATAGGGGGACGATTGGGCATTCCCATTGGCCTATTTGGACCTCCTGGGAACAAAATGGTGGATATGTTAAAAATCCAGCTATAGAATGAATGTATGGACGGTTTTACAGTCACAGTGAAAATATGAGACTCACCCAAGCCCATCTGGTTGTCAGTGTGCTCCTGTTTGACAAGAGAGGAAGGGGCGCTCCTCCTACCCGTCATGCCCGGCCCGCTCAAAGGTTTACCATCGACGGACACTGCCCTCTGGAAGGGCACACGTTGACCAGAGCCCATACCAATAACTTCCCGGTCTGGAACACACAACAATAATGCATACAATTCCACAAAGAATAAACACAATGGGGAGCAGTTTTGGTAATCTACGTGGTCATCTGCAGTTACCTTTAAAATATTTGTCCAGTTCATTTTCTGTTTTTTTACAAGTTTACATGTTGTCATCTAGTCAGATTAAATTTTCAACATCCCCTCCTGGCTTTGAGGCCCTCGAGGTTTTGTGACTCACCATGTGCGGTGCTGTTAGGTCCATTGCCTTGCTTATTGCCCCCTTCCATCCCTCCGCTTCCAGAATCAGCAAACATTCCAGAACCAGAATTCCTCAGCCCTCCAAGAATACTCTCTAAGTTATCCAGCTGGAAAAACAAAACAAAATGATGGATTTTAGAATAATAAACAAATAAATCTGAATTAGATCCCAGTTTTGCATTTCAATAAAACAATTTAGTAACTTAAAAATAAAACAATAAAACAATTTAGTAACTTAAAAAAAAAAAAAAATTCATATTGTGGAAAGATATTCCAAAACCCCTAATTTTTAAGTAATAACGAAAGTTTTTTAAATATTAATTAGAATATAATATATTTATTAACTAAAAATGAACAATAGATCGATATATGCAAATTAAAGTGTCTCTTATGCTCATAAAAAAAAGACATTATTAAAATTTAAATGATCTGTTTTCTAATTTAATGCAAAAGTGCAATTTATTCCTGTCATGGAAAAGCCGAATTTTCAGCTTATGCGACTTAATATTTTTGTGGAAAGTGCAATGCATTGTTTTTCAGGATTCTTTGTTGAATACAAAACTAAAATTCAATAAATATATCAATTAAATATTTTTTATTAAATAAATTCCAAAATATAAATCAACCACGAATACCTCGTCGGGTGGTTCGATCTTGACTTTGCCCTCCTGGTTGTTAGAGTTGGAGGTTGTGACCCCTGACCCATGCCCTCCAGTGGCCCCTCGCCCTTCCAGCTCCTCCAGCTTTGGCTTGACCTCAGTGGCATTGGGGTCTTTGGAGTCATCCTTATTGAGGAGGTAGTGAAGAAGGGCTTGGGGCTTTTTTCCTTCTTTCGGACTGTGCTGCTCCTGTTTGAGGTCCAGATTCCTCCCTTCAGCGCCTGGGTGCTCCGAACCGAGAGAGGCCTTACCAGTGGCCTCGGCTGTGATGCGAGCTACCTCATCTGGCGTGTTTCCATTTTGAAGAAGCTTGTGAAGAATCTTGTGTTTTTCCTGTAAGGTGTGAGTGGTGTGGTGTCCACTGGGACAAGCCGTGGACGACACTCCTCCCGAGCCTTGCTGATTTAGGTTATTCCCTGATGATGAACCGGAGGAGGAGGACACCCCCGTCGACGAAGGACTCATCATGCCGCTTCCTGCCTCCTTTGAGTCGGCACCCATTGGGGTGGAGGCGCGGCCTGGGACGGGTCCACCAGTAGCAGTCCCAATCCCAATCTCTTCAGTTGGGGATGTGAGCAACTGAAGTAATTTCTTGTGGCCCTTTCCGTCAGGGACTCTCCGGTTGACTTCCGCCCCAGTGGAACCGTCCTTGTTGGACTGACTGTCCGGCTTATCCGTGGTCTCTGATGAAGAAGCCTGTTGTTGCTCCAACCCTGTGCTGTGAGCACTTGACGGGCTCTTGGAGTCACAAGCGCTGGGTTTGTTGTTGCCGGTCTGGCCTTGCTGACTGGACTGGGTCGAGTTGATGCTGGGAGAGCTGTCAGATTTGTGGGCAGGCGAGTTGAGAGCTGAAGGTAGAGAAGAGCCAACACCTTCGCTTATGGCCTGGAGGGCATTCAATGAGCTGCTAGAGAAAGTGTTCCCAACTGATGGACCAGAAGATCCACCACTGCCGCCCATACCCACGGGACCCATGGGAGAGTGCATGCCTGCAACATCAAAAAAATAAAGAAATTAGAGTCAAATCTTGATGTTTGTTTTCTAACGGAGCACTGAAGGCCAAAGCTTGGGCGAGACACGGCAGGCGAAAACATTGATTTTTCATGCAGTGATCAGTTTTGAGATTTTGGGCTAGTTTACTCCTTCAATATTTGTTCCTTCAAGCTACTATAAAAAAACGTTGAAAATATACATTTAGATGGTTTTTTTTATTACATTTTGTTTACTTGCGGCAGTAAATTTCACCCGAATTTACCAAAAAGTTAGCATTCCAACGCGTTATGCTGCGTTCCATCTGCTTACTGAAGTATGTCATGACCAGTATCGTTGTAAAGCTCTGAATCTCCCACACAACACTATGCAACCCAAATATGGGCATTTCCTTTCAGTAACCAGTAACCAGTAACCAATCTCTGAATCTACCACACAACGATGTGCAACCCAAATATGGGCATTTCCTTTCAGTAACCAGTAATCAGTAACCAATTGTGACTGTCCAAAGGGTGATTTAAAGCCAATGACGAAATCTCATTGGCAACTGCTGGTTTTAGCTAACGTGATTCGCGATTAGACGCATCACATGGTGTACTCTTGCCCATGTTAATTCATTGAGTTACTGCAGTTGTAGGCCTTATATGCCTGCCATGTTATTAAATAATCAGTTTTCATGAGCTTGAAATATTATATATTATTATTACTAAGGGCCCGAGCATTTATTCTGTTTTTGAGCAATGTTTTCCGATAGAAATATATTAAATTCCCTACTTAAATCTTTAAATGCCTTTTTCTCAAAATGACTTTGTCATTCCCCAGTTGAAACTTCTCACCCAAGGTAAGAGCATGATCAAATTAGCAAATATCTTTATTAAACGAATACACAAGGTGCTTGAGATGTGGAACTTTAGAAATGACGTGTTCGAATGCTGTGGAACTGAGCAGAGCTTTCTATGGAATTATTTTAGATCCCACAGGCCTAATATTCCAACCATTTAATCTAAACTGCAAAAACAGGACACATACCTCCAGGTGAGAAAGGACTTGCACCCATTTTAGGACTCCCTCGAATCCGTGGCGACCCCATGAGGTTCTGTTGAGTAGGATTCATACCGGGGCTTCCTTGTGAGGGACTTGTCATGCCCATTCCATAGCCACCACCATGAAACTGACCCTGTTGGTGCTGATTCATGCCAGGATGGCCTATCTGATTCATAGAGTTCATCTGATTCATAGAGTTCATCTGATTCATGGAGTTCATCTGATTCATGGAGTTCATTTGATTCATCTGATTCATCTGGTTCATTTGATTCATCTGATGCATCGGGTTCATTTGATTCATCCTGTGGCCTGGGCCATACATAGGTCCTCCTCTGGGTCCCATGTGACCTTGCTCGTTCATGCCGTAACCCCTGGTATTGCCCATGTTCATCTGGGCATTTGGATTTGCATTGCCCATAACTGATCGCATTACACCACCCTGGTTGGGTCGGTATCCATTTTGCTCCCTGTGTGAAAGAGATTGAGATGAGGTCGAGGACAGCACAGAGGCATTGTCATGTAATATCAGAGTAGTGTGTAAATGTTGGCTTTGGGCAGAGCTGCACAAACCTCTGCAGAAGATGTGTAGAGAGGAATGTGACCGGGTCGTTGGTGATGGGGTTTCGGCATAACTCGCTACGTGTTTGTGCCGTTACTGGAGTGCCATCTGACAAAGAGAACCGATAGAGGGGAGTCTCTGCTCTGCCATGAACAAATGCTGAAAAGAAGCGGAGAAAAAACATCATTAATACAACAAAAGTACTCAATCTGCCAATTTCACACCTCATGCAAAAGCAGCATGTTAGCGAGTTACAGAATTCGCACTTCCATTTTGTCTTTCAACATCTTTTCTCAAAAGTACATGGAGTCATTTATTTAATTTAAACACCATACTGTGCAATGGACTGTGATGACGTTTCCGCAGTTATTAAAGGTTTTTTTTTTTTAATGTTTTATATTATGTACATGTGTTACACTATACTTTGCCACAACTGATGTATGATGTTTATTTATATATGAGTAAAAGCCTAAATTAAATCTGTTCATCATATAAAGCGATCAAGTCTCTTCAGAAAGTTTGGAGTCAACAGCTCAATTCATATGGATTCGTTTTTGAAGCCTCAAAGTGGTAATTGCATAGCTGTCAATGGAAGGACAGAAAGCTCTGATTTCATCAAAAAGACCTTCACTTGTGTTCAGATGATGAACGAAAGTCTTAGGAGTTGGAATGACATCAGGGTGAGTAATTAATCAAATTAATTCAAAATTTATTTTAGAAAAATCGTAGAGACACTAGTTTTTTGCATTTGGATTGCAACAAAAATATTTTTTAATAGCTTCCATTCACCATATATAGAAGCTTAACCAGCTATGACACTTCTGAGAACCCCAGAAATGTGAAAAGGGTTTGCACTAGAAATAAAAAGATCCATGCAGGTGTACAACCACATACCTTCTTGATAGTGTCTCTTGTAGGACCAGGGCTGACCCTCACTGCGATGCAGGAACATCTGCATACACCTGCGGACTAAATCCTCCCAGCCAGGACGCATGGTGGTGTGCAACAGGCTCTGCTGCTCGATCTCGATCAGTTTACCTGTAGTCAAATGCATTTTAATATTATATCATAATTCGGCAGCAAGTATATTACGCTGCTGTCACTTTAAAGGAGAACTCCGGTCAATTTTAACATTGAGCTCATTTTTTTGTACATTTGGAGTGCTGTCAGTACAGACAAAAACAACAAAAATCGGTGTTGCCTTCACTAGTGTTGATCTCTTTTTAAAATTCGCACCCTGTTGACTTCAATGGGGCAATTTCTAAACCTGCTTTCAGCCTCTTAACATCCTTGATTTGCCATGTGAGTGGTGTTATTAAGAGTGACCACGGTCAATCTGACTGCAGTAGATGTGAAAGATATTAATAAAAATGATGTTAATTCAGGCAGCTCACATACCTGTATTTACTTCCTGTTTTCGAAGTCCACAGTAGTGAATTGTCGAGTTTGTGCCCGCAATCATTGGTAACTAAATTATGTTCAACATTTGATTCAGATGAACTATCCATTTGAGCTGATATTCTTAGAACACCACACAGCACCGTCATTGGCTAACAGTCTGAGTCTCCACTGTTGCTTAGTTACCAATGATCACGCACGCGAACTCGACGATCGACTACTTTGGACTTCGACCGAAAAAGTAAGTAAATTCAGGTATGTAAGCTGCCTGAATTAACATAATTTTTATTAATATCTTTCACATCTACTGCAGTCAGATTGACCGTGGTCACTCTTAATAACACCACTCACATGGCTGTGCCATGACAAATCAAGGATTTTAAGAGGCTAAAAGCAGGTTTGGAACTTGCCCTATTGAAGTCAACAGGGCGCGAATTTTAAAAAGAGAATAACACTTTTTTGTCTGTACTGACAGCACTCCACATACAAAAAAAATGAGCTCAGTGTTAAAATTGACCGGAGTTCTCCTTTAAGACCTGGCATACAGATACAATATACTGTTTCACATGCGTTGTCTTACTCAACAATTACGCTCACTTAAAACATAACTGACTGTGTTTATATAAATACTCACCAAGACTGGTAATTTGACATTATTGTGTATTTGACTGTAAAAGCGCAATAAGCAGCGAAATATTTACTCAATTTAGTACTGAAAGGCGACTTTATGTGTGTGCATTTTGGGAGCACAAAATTCAAGCCATGTAACACCAACAATATTCATCCAGAGCAAAAGAAACGAGCGAGGAGGCGCAGGTTTGTGCGTAAACTCGCTGTCGGAGAGATGAGAGAATGAGAAAGCACAGCTCGTGTATTTATTCTGTGGAAATCAGATTTTTCAGTACTATCAATATATTTGAAAACACAACATTGCACTTAGTTTATTATTTCAGATGCCTTTTTAAACGACTACATTTGAAAAAATGTATATATTATCAAATTCACGGTTACGGTCAAGTATATGTGCGTGTATGTGTTTTTAAAAAAGCTTATTAACCTACAAGTTCAGTTTAATGCTACTCCTCCATTTCAGTTCATAATTGCAATATTCACATTAATTCTGTCTAATTTAAATTTGTAAACACTTATTACCTTTTTAATATCCTGCAGTGCTATATCATGTTTTCATTAACAGTATTTAATGAGTTTAAGTCATTTTAATTAAAATCATTAAATTACTGGCATGACGAATTTTCACCTTGTCTATGTATTGCAGAGGAAATCAATTTTACCTGTTAGTTCGTGTCTAGTGCTGAATCTTTCTGTCCTCTCCACTGCTGTCACTCTTCGTGCAACACAAATCATACACGACTGCAGGTCTGAAAAGCAGAAAGAAAACACTGCTTATACTTAAACTGCACTGCAAAAGAAGAATAAAAGTATTGAAATGTATACATTTACAACTGACCTTCCCCTTCCTCCATCATTGCTTTAGGCTGCGTGAGAGCGAAGCATTGCATAGTCTCGTAGCGTGGCCCACCGGACCCTTCTTCACCACCAGGACCACCATGACCACCATGGCCGAACTTCACCAGCATACGGCAGTTAAACGTGTGACTCTTCTGACGGGAAGCATCAACACCCCACGACACACTGTTGGGACCTTAACATACATACAAGATATGGTTTGCTTTAATCATGTGGCATCATGAATTTACTCATGAACACTTGACACATTGTTTGGATTAATACAGTAGCATTCCTACCATTGCTTTTGGGCAAGTTTTTATGCAATTCTTCTCTGTCTTCCTCATGCAGTATGTTGTAGATGCTGGTGTTGATCAGCTCCTCCTGTTTATACTGCAGGTACTGAGTCACATTATCCGACACAAACACAATGCTGCCTTCACGACTCACCACGAACAAAAACCCATCCAGAGCCTGAATGAGAGAAAAAGATGTAGAATCAATATTATTAATTCATTATGAATATATATATAAAAAAATAAACCTAAATACTTTTAACTTGTTTGAATAATAATTTCCCAATCCTTTGGAAACTTTAGATACACTAAATTATAATTGCAAATGTTTTACAGGTGACCCTTGACCTTTAGGTCTCTAATCTCACCTGTAGCAACAGAGGGCCCAGATGGTCCTTATCGATGACTCCTGGACCAGTGGAGGAGACATCCGCCTTCTGGACATCATCATCGCCACATGAGCTTTTACCTGTGTGATGTGCGATTATAAACCACATATTAAAAATAATTGAGAAAAATACACAAAGTTGTAATAACAAACTTTAAAAATGGCAATGTAATGTATTTTTCGACAGATATTAATTGATGAAAAGTGATAGTAAAGACAATAACAAAGTTAAAAAATATTTCAACAAAATAATTATATTAATCAAAGAAATATGAAAATGTTTCCGAAGGATCATGTGACTCTGAAGACTGGAGTAATCATGCTAAATGGAATACATTACACTTTGAAATGTATTAAAAAGTAAAACTGTTATTTTCCACAGTAATAATCTCTCACGATATGACTGCTTTTACTGTGTTTGTAATGAAATAATTGCAGACTTAGTGAGGGCAAGAGACTTCTTTCAAAAACACACAAAAAATGTTTTCACGTATAGAATATTACAGCGAGAGAACAGTTTGAAAAAGGACATTTGATCCGTTTATTTTAATATTTAGATTTGTATGTTTAAAACCTGTAAAACAAGATGAACCGAATGAATATCAAATAAGGCAGAATGAACACCAACGCCTTTTCATAGTTTTGCTGTGTGAACACCGGGTTATATAGTCTATAATATGCAAAAAGGCATGTATAGGCCTGTCTCATGCAACAGACTTGTGGAGAATACTGTTTTGAATGCAATATATAATTAAGTGAAGGATGAAAACAGGGCTGTCATTGTAGAAAATATACTCAAAATCTTACAAACATAGTAATTAGGTTAATTATTTAACTTTATGTAGAATGATTTATTGATTTTAGTCAAATTTGATTTGCTAAATTTTGCAGTCTCATTCCCATTCATTTAAATCCACAGGTCATGATTGCAATGTATTTAAAAGAGAAACTTATTGTTTGTTATTTTTTATCCGTTGAAGATGCACTCAATGTTGAGACCAGACTGCAGTAACACAACATTCCACTTGCCACCAGGTGGCAGCGTTTAATAAAACCGAGCGAATTCATCCGGTTCCGCACACTGTGGGTTTAGTCAATATGGTTACAGACAGATATGTAAAAGAGCAGTTCGAGCAGATGTGTACCTTGCTCTTTAATCTGTCGTATCTGGCGCACTGTCTCTTTAAGGATGGCACATTTATCGGGTTTGACATTGAAGCTGTCGATGTCACTAAGGTTGGCTGAAATCAGTTCAGCGAGCTCCTCTATATACTTGCTCTCCTGTTCCCTCCTGCGCTTATCACATCTGTAATAAAATCCACACATATGCCATTTTAGTGAGAAAAAAAAAAAACACGTCATACATTGCTTGTTGCATGTTTCCGTTCACCATAAAAAAAGTCTTACCCTTGTCCTGGTGTGTCACATGTGGAGAGTTTGCGCTTCCGGTCTGAGCACAACGGCTCAAGTGAGTTCTCACCCACTCCACTCATGTTTAAAACATATCAGCACCTAAGAAACACACGCAAAGTTTAGATTTGGGCCAGAAAACACACATACAAAGGCATTTTTAAGAGCTCAAAATGATAAGAAAACACCACAAGTGTACTACAAAACAAATAATGAGCTGACTTTGACACTTCTACACAATGAACTTGAGTGTTTCATCTCTTTCCATATGGTTTAATAAAAAAGTATGTGTGTGTGTTTGTGTGTAGCACTTATTTTTAAGTGTTCCCACATACAGCTGAATGTGCGGAATGTTCCAGGCCTCAGCAGCGGTGCTGCGTGCGTGTGTGTGTGTGTGTGTTTGTGTGACAGTGTGTCTGAGAAGAGACACTGATTATGATGGAGTGAAACGGGGCCCCAGGGGAAATGGATCAACCCTCAGTGTGTTTGTGTGTGTGTGTGTGTTTCTATAGCAGGGACTGGGTCAATTATCTCAATCCGTGAAGCCGTACGATGCACAAAATATAAATGAAATGTATAAATAATCTAATTAAAAAGCAGACTAATGAATCGGAATTACTCTAATACAGAATTAAAGACAATGTGGTCACAAAACACTCTCTAGCCCCCCTCCCAAAATGCATTTCAGATATATCATGTCCTTCCTCCACACGGACACACCATTTCTTCCACCTTTTTACGTTTATTGCTCCGCCCACTTCACCAATGCCAACACTTCCTCCTTTTTAGTGTCACTTTTTTTTTTTCGTTTGTTGTTACTGGCACTAGCAGTTCTGATATGTCTGTAACATGTGTACCTTTCAAGTTATGTATGCAAAGACAGAGTGAACCCAAAATATTAAAACATACTTGGCCTAATCCGAAGTTAAAATGCATAAATGTCATTGCATTAGATAGAAAATATCAAATCAACAGCCGTTTATTGAAAAGGTGAAGTATGTGACTTCTGTGCAAAAATACTGATTTTAAAACTGCAAAGTATCTTCTTTGGAAGAGTCACAATATTGATTGAAGACCACACAGGCCGATTCCCAAAACGAATGACTGTTATTAAATTGAAATGACATTGTGAATCGGAATTGAATCGACGCTGTTGTCACCAACTGCAAAAACGATGACCGTTTTACTGAACATTCTGCCATTGGTCGCCCAAACGGATCCATCCCAAACCTACAGCACTGAACTGATTGAGCCAAAGTTGCTGTCGGGCTGCACAGATTTTTATAATTTTGAATGTATTTTTTTATTTGTGATAAAAAAGAGAAGAGAAGAGAGCGACATCATATGCCGTCGATATTTATTGCTGTGTTTGAAGACATTTTGCATACTCAAAGCCTACAATGAAATTTTGCATACTCAAAGCCTCCAATGACACCTTTCTGTGAAATATATTCATAGTCAATATGATGAACTACACCTGTGATTAGCTTGCTGTGTAAACTTGAGGGGAAATGACTTCATTCATTCAGTAAAAATCCCTTAGAGGCCAGTTGGTTTAAAGTAATCACACATGGCTGTCTTTCCATCTCCGTTCTTTTCATTCTCTCTGGCGTCTTCTGCTGTTATCGGTCTCTGTCACACTGGTCATAGACCCTCTGCTGCATGCGTGCATGTGTGTGAGTGTGTTTGTTTAGAGCCCTGACCTTGCCCGGCGCCTGACCCCTCCCAGAGTTCAGCGGAAATCTCAGAGCACAGACCATCGGATTGCAGTCTTTTCCCCTTCCCTCTCTGAACACACACATGCAAACAACCTTTTCCCCTTGCTTAAAAAGATAGTTCATCCATAAATTAAAATCCTGTTATTGCGTTGTTCCAAAACCAATTACATTAGTCTTCATCTTCAGAACACCTTCATTTTTTTAAATGTATACTTTTAATATTCTCTTTTTTGTCCATTGATTTAAAGTCTGGTTGAAACTATGCTTAATAGTGATGTAGCCTATATCCATAATTTTAAGTTTAGTCAACTCAAATACCCAAGTTGTCACATTTCAAGTTGACTAAACCCTTTTCAAGCAGCACCAACACATTTTAAGTTGAATATTTTTTTAGTGTTCATAAACATATGGAAGCTTGTTTCCACCACAGAATGAAAAATAAAAAAAGGTAATAGCGACTTTTTATCTCACAATTCTGACTTTTTTTTCTCACAACTGCGAGTTTACATACATACAAAGTCAGAATTGCGTGATATAAAGTCAGAATTGTGAAATGTAAAGTCAAAATTGCGTGATATAAAGTCAAAATTGCGAAATGTAAAGTCAAAATTGCGAGATATAGTCAGAATTGCGAAATATAAAGTGAGAATTGATTGATATAGTCGCAATTTTGTTATAAGTTCAGAAATGCATGATATAAAGTCGAAATTGAGAAAAAAAGTCATAATTGTGAGATAAAAAGTCGCAATTACCTTTTTTTTAAAAAATGTTTAAGTCTTATTTTCTCACAATTGCGACTATTTCTTAGAATTGCGACTATATCTCGGAATTGCAACTTTATATCTCGCAATTGCGACTTTATCTCTCAGAATTGCGATTTTATATCTCGCAATTGCGACTTTATATCTTGCAATTCTGACTTCATATCTCGCAATTGTGAGATAAAAAGTCGCAATTTTTTTTTATTCAGTGGCGGAAACAAGCTTCCATATAAACAAGAAATACTGCTACTGGATGTTGGCAATTTTGCAGGAATTGACAGGGTTTTAGATTATATAAAATTCCTAGCGACTTTAAAGTCAATATTTCCACGTTTCAAAAAGAGAATTAAGCTGTTTAAGCCAAACCTTAAATAGACATGATTACTTTATATGATAAACACATTTATTTTAAGCTTTTATACACAATTTAAACATTGATCAATGGACATCAAACATGAACATCAAATATTGTAAACCGAAGCGGAAACAAGCCTGCTTGACACTTCTGTTTACCATAACCAAATCTTCTAGTTTACTTTTACAATGTCTTTATGTACTTTTTAAAGCATTTCCAACACTTAAAATAGGTGGACAAAAACTTATAGAAAATCTTACATTTTAAATTTTTTAAATCTTAATTTTTGTTCTGTATATGAAGCCTGGAATTACATGAGGGTAAGTAAAGGATGACAATATCCATTCCTAGGTGAACAATCTGTTTAAGGAAAACACAGTTTGCCCTCTGTCACCTTAAAACCCTCAGTATGAGCTCATCATTCCTGAGTGTGACAGAGACATTACACAACTATGCCCATTACTGCACTGCATGTGCTGACATGTACAGCTGTCTGTCACAAACCAAAAACCTGCTGCTGAAGCATTTGCATCTTCCAACTTCATTATTACTCTGGCTCTGTCTTTTACCCTTTCGATCTCCTTGAACTCTACAGTGGAGTGAAACAAACAATGATAACCATGACTGTTAAAGGGTAAGTTCACCCAAAAATTATATTTCTTTCATTAATTACTCATCCTCATGCCGTTCCAAATCCGTAAAATCTCAGTTCATTTTTGATGAAATCAAGGAGCTTTCTGCTTTCAGAGGCTGAGTATTTAATGAGACTAATTTTTGTGTGAACTAACCCTTTGGGGTCAAGGCAACATTTAAATTAAAGAAATTAAAGAGTAATTTCATCCAAAATCGAAAATTCGTCATCAAAGTCACCTTTATGCCATTCTAAACTGTGTATTAGGGCTATCAAGATTAAAAATGTGGTCAATGTACCTTATTGTGGATATTTAATAGCTTTATGCAGTGGAGAAACCCTAATACTGGCATGATTCATCACCAATGCAACATATTTAAGTAACAATAAGAGGTTGCAGTTGCTCCGAGCATGTTGTGCCAAACACTGGTCTTCAGTAATTACTAAAATTCACTCAAATCGAATCAAATTCACATCCAGAAATGAAATATCAGGGTGTTTTTCTTTAACTGAATATACATGAAAACAAGTGAGATTTGAAAGCAAAGGAGGAGGGGCAAATTGTCAGTAGATAACGCAAATTTGAGCAGTTCCTCACATAAAACCATCATAGGACTTTGGAAAATTTGAATATAGCCTAGTGAAGGAGTCACATGGACTATTTTATGATGCTTTTATGGTGTTTTTATTAAATTTTGGACATTGACAGCCTCAGTCCTCATTAGTTTTTATTATAGAATATAAAGGTCATTTACAGGTCAAACGGATTTAGAATAACACATCTATTGAGAGGGGAAAAAAAAAAAAACAATACAATGCTGCTAGTTTTCTGGTCCAAATGGATCTGTTGGCTGATCTCAAAAGGGTTTTGGGCACTTTTCAGCTGGTCAAACCAGTTAAATGCCAATTGAATTGAGACCAGTAAACCAGCTTAGACTGTTTGTAGCAGGATTTGTTTAGCAGGAATGAGAGAGTAAAAGATTTAATCTGTTCCCTTACTACTCATTCATGTACAGTTCCAGCCTCATCGATACTCTAAGTGCACCTGCAAGAAAACCAGACACCACATCAACATTCTGCTCAAGGGAGCAAGAGAGCGAGGGTGAGTGTGAATGCGAATGTGAGGAACGAGTGAAAGCAAAATACTGAGACAGAAAAAGAGCAAGAGTGAGACAACTTCAGTCCAAGGATGAGCACTTCACATATGCTTTTAATTAAGCAGGAGATGTGGAATGTAGAAGCTCAGGATCAATGATACAAGACAGAGTGCAACTTCTATCTGAATGGTGCTCTTATGTTTCCGATCTAACAGCAGAGATGGCGAATGGGTTTTAAGGACATTATGGCTCCATTATACAGTGATGCAGCTCTACATCTTTCAGAAGTTCAAAAGGTGAAGCGGGTATCTGATAAAAACACACAAGAGCATCGCTCATTATAACTGAGCTCTTAAAACTGCTTCTTCCAGAAAGCACCAGATGAGCATCTCTAAGCAAAGAGCCATTATTCTCAGAAAGGCTGGACGCTGATATTTTAATGGGAAAGTTATCGAGAATATCCGAATCAGGAAGCAGCAAAAACAGGCATCCTGTTTGTGCCTTCCCACACACACAGAGGTCTGCGTCACCACTTCCTCTTCCTGGAAAAAGCCTGCTGGCTCTTTGCAATCATATTTACATATTCAACCTCATGAGCTAAACTGGTTCTTCTGTTCAGTCTCTTCGAAGCTAATCTGTGTGTGTCTTTCCGTGGTTACTTTATCTTACACCAACACCCATCATCTCTATCACTCTCTTAATAAGAACTTAATTTTGCAAAATTATGTTATAGGAGCCATTTCTACAAGTTATTTTTTGACCCTTAAAAAGTTAATTCAGCATATGCGATCACCAGCTGCTTAAAACTATTTCAATTTATAAAGCGATTAGTTCCAATCCTTGATTGTGATTGGTTAATAGCTGTGTTTTATTCATTATAAAACACGGCTATGACTGCTCCACCAAGTGATTCTATGTATCACTACACAACAACCGCTAGCAACCACTCGTAGCAACGTAAACATATGTTTGTTCTCAGTTATTTTGTTCATTGAAGGTAGAGTACAGTATTGTGAGAGATCAAGTAAGCGAGTGTACCTGCATTTACAGTAGATACAGGATTTTCCTTCAGGTCAGTACTATATTCATAATGAAAAAAATGGCTGCTGTGAAATCTTGTCCTTTTAATGCCTGGTTCAGATTATACTTTTTTTTTTTTTGTCTGTTACGATAGTCACTGTGTCAGATTACGCGATTTTGACTCCTAAAATCTTGTCGTGTTGTGGACAGAACACTTGTCAGACTACACGTTGCTTCCTGACCAGTCATCGCATGCCGTCTTTAAAAGCGCGTGTAATGTCATCGAGAAGGCGAAACTAGTAGCGAGTGACTTTCGGAAATGAACGTAAACAAACAATGAATTAATTGTCGTGAAGCATCGC
Source organism: Pimephales promelas (assembly GCF_988280905.1). NCBI lineage: Eukaryota > Metazoa > Chordata > Actinopteri > Cypriniformes > Leuciscidae > Pimephales > Pimephales promelas. The sequence goes on along the minus strand of NC_142789.1, from coordinate 16,368,275 downwards.
AGACGCGACGTAGGATGTCACTAGGGCTGTATTCAACCAAAGAAATCCTTAGTCGACCAAATCGAGTCCTGCTCAACGATTAGTCGACTAAAAAAAAAAAAAAAAAACGTGATGTTTTGATTAAACATTTTTTTAAACAATTGTCATTGAGCATTTATAAAACAACAACGAAAAAACATCACAAATAAATAAAACTATAATAATAATACAATTCTTTGAAAATTAAGTGATTTTTTAACTGCAAAAAGTGAAGAGCTCTGTCAGGTCTATAGTACAGTCCCAATCGCGCACCTGACCACACCACACGCTGCAAAAAATATAACTGCTATCTGCCACATAATGAAAAATCCCAACGAAAGCTCTCGTTTATACAGGCTTTATATTCTTCTTTACTTTCAAAGCTATGGGTTAACTTTAGTCCTGACGATCAAGGCGTTTTAAACAACACTCAAAAAAACCCAAATAACTTAAAAACAATCCTATAATAGGCTGTAGGACCGCGTATAGGTTTATTTTCGTTTTGTTGCATTATTTAGGCTATTTTCAAATGCGTCAAGTGTACAAATAAAAATGAAAACATTAAGAAAACACAATCTATTGAGTCAGCATGATATAGCCGTTAAAAGGCTGCTCACGTCTTTTGCGCGCTCAAGTTCGATTTTAAATGTAGGCGCGCGACTTGCGCGCTCATAATGGCAACGCGATCGCCTCCCTCCACAGTCTTGTCGTCTTTGTTTTAAAATGCAGCCAGACAAAAGATTTATATTTCCTGGACATTTTGTCGACTAAAGCCAAAACAAGCAGCGTTCTAACTGAATGAATACAGCATCCCGTACCGAGCGCGAGCAGCAGCGCAGCCAGACACAGGTGCGGTTCCCGAGTGTATTATGTGTGTGCGCTAAACTGTGGCGCAGTTACAAAAATAGCCTAAATTAAAGCATTTTAAAGTTGGGGACAAAACATAGGCTAATTATATTTAGAATACAGTAATAAATAACTGCTTATAAATGAATAAATATAAAGGAGTAAGTCATTGAAAAATTCCTTCTATTGGTAAAAAAAAAAAAAAAAAAATGCAACTGGTCGACCAATAAGAATGTCAGTCGACCACGACGGCATCGACCGATTAGTCGACTAAACGACTAAAGTTGACAGCCCTAGATGTCACCCACTATGACACACTATACGAGATGATACGATCGAATCTTGCGTCCCGACGCCCGTTGTCGTTGTCGAATCCCCACGACATCCTACAACAAATGGATCGTGCCAAAATCGGGCTAAAATCGTGTAATCTGAACCAGGCATAAGAGTCAATGGGTTTTCCTGTACCCTGGTCATTTGCGTCTTGCTTTTCCGTCTTCACAAGTTTGAGTCCTTTCAATATAAAAGTCTTCTCTACTGAGTCTTCACCCCTATTTAATGGCGAAAATTTTTTACTTCTGTTGCTGTTTACGATGTTTTTGTTTATGTTTTTACAGCTGAAAGGAAGGCTTTTAGTGATTTTACTTCATGAAAGTTGCATAGGTACATATTTTTCAGCTTTAATATTTGTATTGTGTGGTAACCATATTATAAAAGCATCTATGTGAATAAATCACGGCTGAAGGGAGGTGTTAGGCATGCCGCGAAGCGGAGCTTTGACTTATTTCTAGATACAGCACAGCCTCTCGTAGCTTATTTCTTATATATAAGGAATCAAATATTTAGAAAAAAAATTGACAATGTTCAAAATGTAAGAAATAAAACAGTAAAATTGTTTACAATTAAAAGCATATCATCTTGACACAAAATGACAAAGATTTAATACTAGGCTACCACAGTAAACTAATGAAATAAGAATAATTCATTAAAGCTGCAGTCCGTAACTTTTTTGGGTTAAAATTTATCCAAAATAAATTTGAGCAAGTACATAAACCAGCCAGTGTTCAAAACTCTCTGCCTGCCTTAGCTCAATTCAAAAGCGGTAAGCTTTTAATAATATTTTTAATTCCAGTGGTACTGGTGGATTTCCGCGGGAGATTCGAGCATGTCTTTACGTCATTATGTTACTACGTCACATCTGTACGCATAAAGAAGTAGTCTTGGCTAGTAGGATATATTGCGTGTGAGGATGTTGGAGGTGGAGATTTAAAGCCTTTTCTCACAGAACTTGATATAATTAAACTTATCATCAATTTGATGGCGGATTCAGAAAGGTTCAAATGACAATCACCAGTGACAACAGATTCACCTGTTGTAAAATGCAAAAGACTTTGGACTGAGGCCAAGTTTACACGGAGAAAGAAAAAACACAAAGTGGCATTGAGTTAACACTTTTTATTCTGCATTAAGATGAGCGTTATGGGTGGGAAATCCGCGTGCATATGGTGACACAAAAGTGTGTGAAATTCCATGTAGTATGCACTTTTTTACTTTTCACGTTTTTGCATTTTCAAGCCCCCAAAACGCTGTCACCATGTAAACGAAGGGCTTTAAATGTAGTCACGCAAAGTTGTTAACATTAAGAATTTGAGAACAAAGTATAATTTGCATGGTTTGACGTGATATGATAAACGATCATTAGATTTAATCAGCGCGATTTATTGCAATGCTTTTTTTCAGTTGGTTGGTCAGAACAAAAGTGGATTTCTTCAGATTACATAGTAAGGTGAAAATTCTTATGTTGGTCATACTTCCAAAGAGTAGAATCTGTGATTCTTCATGCTAGTATCCACACCGCATGGCAACTGACAGCTGAACACTCTCCTCAAACATGGGATTCATCCGCGCTGTGCCATGCCGAAGTACAACTCACGTAAAGTTGATAATTCCGCAAATGACTGCAGTTGCAGATTTTGAACAGAGATGGCGACAGAGGAAAAACTGCGGACTGCAGCTTTAAAATAAGAATAATTAGGTAGCCTATTTACTTGCATGTATGATACACTTATAATAAAAAACAGCAATATTTACACACATAGAGGCTTATTCTTTAGGGAAATGAAAAATGACACGGTGACAAATAGAGGTCGCCTGATTGATTGATTGATTGGTTTTGCCGATATAGCCCATTGCTGGAACAATCGGTTATCTGCAAAAATCCATACTGATCGTTTTTCCAGGTTGCGTCAATAGCTGGAGCGGCTAAGAAGGATGCACTGTCATTACACGGTATGAGAGCGGCCTCTAGAGGCGAAATAAAAACTATCACTGACGCCTCGCAGAGTTTGTTTTAAAACGTGAGGCTACGCGCTGCACAGAGCTGGACATTTCAGATGTGGATTCAAAACAAAACAAAAAAAGGTATGTATTATACAGCACTATCATATGCTTTCATATCATTATAAAGTTATTAGTTTGTTGAGTGGGGGAGAAAATCTGTACGTTTGCCATTAGGGCTGAGAGGACACTAACATTATTAGCCTACATAAAGTGGTTAAAAGAGTGGGGGAATACACGCAATGCGTAACGCGGTTAATGGATTCTCATCCTTGGAATGCACCACTTCCGGTATTTAACACAGGTAATTTTCTTTAAATCAAGTATCCGAATTTAATAGAGGAACTGTGTCAGCCCTAGACACGTTATTAACCTTAACCATCGTCACAAGACAAAGAGCACAAAAAAATATTGCAATATTCACAATGTATTTTATAATATAATATTATAATCATCATGCATTTATTGTGTGACATTCAATAGGTGTCTCAATCTTTGTTTGCAATTCTGTTGTAAAATGTTCAATACAGAAGCAGTGAATTCAACGGCTATTTGTAAATTTATACAAATGCATCTGTCACGTTTTATGGATACTAATACACTGGCCGGAGGGGAAAGAAAGAATCATTTATGAATAAAAAATAAGATATGAAAAACTAGAGATATCCCGAGTACAAATTCAACAGATATAGGCTACAAAACCACAACCACCCTCCCCAATTGCTGCCTTCTCCTCTGCCTGTTTCCCTGACGACCAGTAGGGTAACGTCTTAATATCCCATCATGCCTTGACCCCATACAGAGAGAACCTGCATTATTGATGGGGCTGCCTCCTGTCGCCAAATGCACACAACACACAGTCCACCTCAGTACCTCAGAGGCTTTTTTTCCATACATATCAGCAGTGAAATTCAATGGGCTGTTCAAAACTATCACACAGAGTTAAAGGGACAAAATGCATTATTGAAAAGAAACATAATTATGTCAGCGGCACCTGTCCTCCATGTGCAATAAAAGGTACATCAAGCCATTTAACAAATCATACTTCAAGCATGCATTAAGGTTAAATATGTTATTAGCTTATTTTCAATACCTCATAAAAACTCCATTTGGCATTTTCTATAAAACTGGAGCTGTTTTAAACCAAACTGCCACTTACAGAAAAGTGAATGGAAGACATACAACATGCACTGACTGTTAAAGGACAGCAAATTGCATGTTACGCAGCTGTTATCACTGAAAACCTGGTTACACTTTTAAAAAGACCCAAACATGAATGACAATAAAACGTTAAAAAAAAAGTATTCAGTCCACTTTGTATTTGCAAAAAAGCCTCCCAAAGCAGCAAGATTGTGGACAAATTGAGAATCGTGATTTTTTTTTTTGTTAAATCGAGATCACGATTCTCCCACGATTATGACCAGACAAGTAAATAAAGTAAAATTTACTAGAGGTTCTGACAAAACGCTATATAAAGTCGGAGCTTGATGATGTTGTGAATGAGAGCGTAATCATGGGAGTCGTCGTCTTCGCAGCCACAGCCAATGGAAAGCAATCTGACGGGAACTCAAGAGGTAAAGTCCATAACGTTACGGGATATTTTAGGTTCCAGTTTCTATTATGCTTGTACACCGCATTCAGCAACTGACGCTCTTTTCGTTTTGTTGTTTATTTTACGATTAAAGTAACGTTTAACATCCACCTCCTTCACATTATTTTATTTCATTCTCATAAAACAGCCGCAAGTGCTAATCTACTCATACAGGTCACTTTATTTGACAAATTAAAATTATAATCATATTACCAGCAATATAAGCTGGATGCCTTGTGTTGCTAAATGCCATGAAATTAATTAAAAAATATATTGGATGGCAGAGAAAATGCTGTATTACTGTTAATACAAAAACACTTGACATGTTCAAACACTTTACAGACTGTAAATTGACAGAACAAGAGATTCAAACACTACACTATATAACAATGATTAGCTGTCTGATAAAAGTATTTAAATAGTTGCTCACATGTTTTATAAAACATAATATATTAAAGTGTCTTTGGTGCTTCCGTGGTTTCTATGGATGTAAAAATGGAAATCGAGGGTATGTGACGTCACTGACACGGGCCGTTACACTGGTTAAAATATCTGATTTCTCTAGATTTAAACATTGTTGGAAACATTTGAGATCATTTAAGTACACAAGTCAACAAAATGTACAACAATGTTAAAATGGTCTTTGGGTATTTTTTTTTTTAAACTTACATATTGTACCTTTAATTGAGCAGTGTATTTAAAAATTGTTTAATTTGAATCATTTATTTAAAAAAAAAGATTTTAATGAATGAATAATAGATGAATCAGCGTTTTAGAACGAAACTCTTGAATGATTAAATGATGATGCAATACAATCGGTATTTGAAGCTTCAAGTTAATTTCAGGTGATTTGCTCTATTCTGATCGCTATTCACTACCGTAGACATAATTGTTTATATTCAAACTATAAACTTTTATCCCAGGACTTCTGTGATAATTTCAATTATTGTAACAGAAATAATGATACTTTGTGCTTAAAACACTTGTGATGCCATTTCATACGTACATGTCAAATGCTCTCTCTAGCTCAGAGACAGCGAAGCAGATTTGAATGTTCCGCTGTGATTTTGTCAAAGGTTTAATAGACAGGCGAATTGTCATTTAGAAATAAGATCATACGGGTGTTGGAATCGAGATGGTGATCTTTTAATGGTTAATCGTGCAGCTCTACATTCCAGTATTTCAAATTTCAACCAATTACACATTTACTAAGCTCAGTTCACTTTCCATTCATATAATAACTGGACTTAAATCTTTGTTTGATCCACTTCAGTTTCACTTGAATTGAAGAAGTTAGGGCTGAATTTACACTAAATGTAATTTTATTTGAATATTAGATCTAATATGACATTGATCAACAACAACAGGTCTTAATAATAACAATAATAATAATAAGCTGTAATTTGACCCACTTCAAATGAACTTGCCCTGGCTGTATATTAGATATATTAGATTTGATATATCGATGTTACAGTTCGAATAATAAGTAGAATATGTATTATTATTATGCAGTAATTTTTGGATCCACTTCAGTTACTCCTCTTGAATATCACATTAATGCAATATGCTGCTATTAAATAATAGACCAAATGTAATATTAATGGACAGTTAAACGCTTCAGCATATAATTTCAAATGGCTGAAGTCAGCAAATTGCATGTTGTTAACTTCTAAGTCCTTTTTTAGGTTTAGGCAACCATACATGTGCATGCACATATATCTGCCCAGTCATGAATTCGTTGAAACTACATGCAGTCACAATGAGAACACACACATCACAGATACTTAAAGGGTTAGTTCACCCAAAAATGAAAATTCTGTCAGTATTTACACACCCTCATGTTGTTCCAAACCTCTATGTGTTTATTTGTTCTGCTGAACTCAAAGGAAGATATTTGGAAGAATGTTTTAATCAAACAGATCTCATTCCCCATTGACTAGCATAGTATGTATTTTTCCTGCTATGGTAGTCAATGGGGAATGAGATCTGTTTGATTAAAACATTCTTCCAAATATCTTCCTTTGTGTATAGCAGAACAAATAAACACATAGAGGTTTGGAACAACTTGAGGGTGAATAAATACTGACAGAATTTTCATTTTTGGGTGAACTAACCCTTTAACTTACAGTATGTATAATGTGGGTAAGAATACAATGTTTCTTTAAAAGCAGATGAATGGAGCTTGTAAAGAAACAGAAGAGATGTAGGAATGGATGAAGAATGACTCTCAAGCAGGAGCCTTTCAGACTCAGAATAGCCACAACATTCTGGCAGAGCCTGAAATAAAGCATGAAATCTGAGCTCAGAGAAACACTCACTAAACAACACATACACAACAAAATCTATTCAGACACGGTGCAAGAGGAGGACGAGGAGGCACAAGTTACTGGGTCGCCGCTCTCTTTCTCTGCGATGGACCCTGCATGACCATGACCATCTCAGGACGGCTCCATTCTGCAGCAGAGAGGAGCGAGACAGCAAGTGCAAGAGATGAGCTGAGGTAGAACAAAAAGGAAAGGAGGGAGGGAGAAAAAAAAAACAACAACGAGAAAGAAAACAGAACAAGAACAAGGGACAGAGACTGGTTATGATTGGAGGAGGAGGGTGAGAAAAAGCAAGAGAGAGAACAATAGCGAACAGCCCAGACACGCAGACATGTGCCAAGCATGTGTGTACATGTGCAGACATCCAAAAGCTTTTCGCAGTAACACTCGCTGCATTATCTGAGCACAAGCGTACTGACACATGATTCAGTGCCAAACCTGGACGAACTCACAGTCCAGGACTTAAAAAAAAAAAGGCAAAGATATCTGGGGTCTGATGTCTTAAAGAAAAATCTGAATTATCACAATCATTCTAGAAGGAGAATACTGTTTTTGTGTTTCGTGAGCAAATCACTTTCTAAGTTTTCTTCCACTAAACCATTTAAAATTTTGTAACAAAGAGGGTGTGGCCTTATCTGTGCATTAAAGTGCACAATTTAATTTCATACTGCAATTATTTTGTTAAGTATCGTTAAGCAATGACATGCAAAATAAACATTTAAAATGTTACATCTCAAGAGCTTATGAAATGGGAATAATATCCCGTGATCAACAGGTTGTGCACAAACTAATTCATTCATTTCATGGTCCAATCAATTTCTGATGAATAAAATAAAAATCAAGCTTTATTCTACTTTTCCCCTTGTTAGGGTTAGGGTTACATTAGAGAAATAAAATGGATTGCATGTGCATTTTCTTTTTGAATTCACATTTCAGATTATACTACCCTTTAAACATATGCTTTCTTTTTTTTACAGAAATTAACATTTTAATTCAGTGAGGATGTATTAAATTGATACAAAGTTATAGTAAGGACATAATGTTACAAAAGTATTCTCTCACACAGAAATGCTGTTCTTTTGAACTCAAAATATTTTTATCACGGTTTCTACATTGAAGATAAATGTTTCTTGAGCACCAAATCAGCATATTAGAATGATTTCTGAAGGATCATGTGACACTGAAGACTGAAGTAATGATGCTGAAAACTATGGAAGCTTGTTTCCGTCACTGAATAAAAAATTTTTTAAAAAATAATTGCGACCTTTTCTCTCACAATTTTTACGTGTTATAAAGTCAGAATTGCAAGATATAGTCAGAATTGCGTGTTATAAAGCCAGAATTGCGAGATATAACGTCAGAATTGCGTGATATAATGTCAGAATTGCGAAATAGTCAGAATTGTGCGATATAAAGTCAGAATTGCGCGATATAAAGTCAGAATTGCGTGATATAAAGTCAGAATTGTGTGATATAAAGTCAGAATTGCGAGATAGTCGCAATTCTGAGAAAAAAGACAGAAGTGTGACTTTTGACTTTTTCTGACACAATTTTGACTTTTTCTCACAATTTTGAGTTTACATCTTGAAATTCTGACTTTATAACAGATAATTGCTAGTTTATATGTCGAAATTCTGACATCTTTTCTCAGAATTGTGAGTTATAAACTCACAATTGTGACTTATCAGGCCAATTCTAAGGGGAACTTTTTTCCCCTCAGAATAGTTTAAATCTCACAATTCTGACTTTGTATCACGCAATTGCGACTTTATATCTCGCAATTGTGACTTTATATCTTGCAATTCCGACTTTATATCTCGCAATTGCGAAAATAAAGTCAGTAAAGTGAGAAATAAAGTCAGAACAGCGAGAAGTAAACTCGCAATTGTGAGAAAAAAAGTCAAAATTGTGAGATAAAAAGTCGCAATTACTTTTTATATTTTTCATTCTATGGCGGAAACAAGCTTCCATAGAAAACTTTGCCATCACAGGAATAAAGAAAAAACATTTGCAAATAAGTCCAAACATAAACCATTTTAATTTACATTTGACTTAATATATTAACGTTTTGTAATTTTACTGTTTTATTGTATTTTTACTAAATAATATGTCCATCATTAATATACATTTACTATAGAATAGTAAGCTTCTCTAAAACCAAAAAAATGCAGCAAATATGAACACCATATTACAAGCCACGTGTGCTTGAAGAATAAGCAGTAGAGGCAGATCAGAGTGCTTTCCTTCACTGTGTGTGAAGCACACTATGCATTTATATTTATTGAATTAAAATCACAGCCTTTTGAGGTCCAATAATACCATATCACACCAGGCCATATCGCGAATTTCGATTTTAATCCGATTAATTGTGCAGCCCTAATGTGTAAGTGGTGTTGCTTATGGGTTCACCACAGGCCCGTTTTGTAATTCATAACAATAAATCTGTTAATCCATCTGTGTTACTGTAACAGACCACCAGATAATAAGATTCCTGCTGTGCAATACCAACACATTACGTGTCTTTAAGTACTAGATTAAGGAGGAGACAGAGAAAGCATTTGAAAGTTCGCCTTCCCTCTCCTTCAAGAAACTTGGCACATGCACCGGGTACCAACCAGGTAGAGTAAAAACTGCAGAGTTCGGGAAAATTGCAACAAACGCTGCAGAATCACCTCCGCAGGAGAGAGAGATGTGGGGGGGACGAGCAAGCATGGAGGTACAAAAAAATGTATTTAAACACCATACTATACAAATTCACTCATCAATCTTCGACAGAGGGGCTTTCATCAGCCTGACGGGGAGAAAGAAGCATGAAAGGAACACAAAAGTGAGGGAGAAAAGTAGAATATAGAGGAACGGGGGGTAGAAGGGTAACATGTGCCTGGTCATCTAGTCCAGTCCGCTCTTTCAAGCACATAAAAATCACAGAGCTCGTAGAGTAAATGGAAAAAGCAGAGGGTGGGCCTCATTTTCCTCATAAAAAAGCCCATTTAAAGAGCACAGCTCCACTTTGAAAAACATCCATGGATTTTTTTAACCCAGAAGGAAGGGAGAAAAGAGAAAGAAAGAAAGAAAGAAAGAAAGAGAGAGAAACTTGTGCAGCCTAAAACCCAACTGCATTTCTCGTTTTTTTTCCATCCGTGTTTTTCTTTTTTCTTTCTTGAACTCATGTTGACTGCTCTACACGCTTGAACAACTTATTCATTCCAGACTGTGACTGTGTCGATTCCTTTTTCCAGCCTCCGCTCTTTCTCCCTCCCTCTCCCTCTCTCTCCGAGTAAACAGAGGAAGAGCGTAGGCTCCATTCCAAACTAGTCCTGGGCGTTCCTGCGCAGCTCCGGCAGGGTCAAAAGTTTACAGTGGTTTTAATTTCACCTTTCTTCAGCCAATAGCAGCACAGCACCTGAACTCTGACCTCTACAAAGAGATTCTACTGGCAGGAGGAGCGCTGCTCTCCTTCGCTCTCCAGTCTCCCCCTGCTCTCTTTTACTCCGTTTCTTTCTCACCGCTCGGATTTGTTTTGAAATCGGTAGAACGTGGGATTTCAAACAATGTTAAAAGCAGGACGACTCAGAGGAGCTAATGTGAAGGTTTTAGTGCTGATGCTGAAGATAAATTAATGCTGTAAAAATGAATTTGCTGCAGCTAAGGTGAAAACTTGTGCCATTTTCAACGTATATTATAAATGTTTCAGGAGGAAACAACTAAAAATGAATCAAGATACATCTAGATGTTGACTATAATCATTTCAAAATCATAATTCACCTTTTTTATGTTATTTCTACCCAGTGATATTTATTAAGTGATATTTTCTAGAACAGTCAAATTAAGGATTTTTAATGGTTAGCTTGCTTAAAGCAATTAATAAAACAAAAGTAGCTATATAACTGTACACTGTAAAAAACATCGTAAAAATATCGTAATTTTTACAGTAAAAGAAAAAAAATGCTGCAGTAAAAAAACCTGTTATGGTTAAGTTTCCTTACAATGTATGCGTTGAATAACTGTAATAGATCTAACTTTACATTTAATGTAATTTTACAGGAAAATAATATTACAGTAACAGTACAGTACAATACTGTATAATGCAATTTTGGAAGTGAAAAAGAACAACTCATTGTATAATTTTCAATGAAAAAAAATGTAAATTGACATTCCCAGAATTTCCTGAGTGACACTTCACATTTGATGTTTTTTTCGTCTTAGTTTTCTCTTATCAGTTATGTACATTAGGGTTTTATGTTACATCTAATGTTGTCAACTAAATGCTTATTGCATTACTTTAGTGTCATATGTGTTACCTTGAATGACACTGTACACATTCTATATATTAGTATTTAGTAGGGGTGTAACGGTACACAAAAATCACGGTTCGGTACGTACCTCGGTTTTAAAGTCACGGTTCGGTACGTTTTCGATACAGCAAAAAGAAAGAAATGCAAGAGAAATTTCCTATTTGTTTAAAGAAAAAATATTTTTAAATAAGTGTGAGTTTTCCTAGATCTTGAAACTTTCAGGTTTATAAATGGGGGTTATCTTTGAAGGGTGAACAAATAATGTTTTGGTCATCACATTAAAAATAACATTTAAATATATATTTATTTATATAATATTTGAATTTTGAAGTGCTGGTAAAAGATGTGTGAAGTACTTGAACGCATTTCACCATTCCAGCCAAACTGGTTTCAGTTAGTGTTACTATATTAAATCCATGGTGAATGTTGCTGGTCTGTGGACGTAAAGTTCATTCACGGCACAATGTTTCTCCTGGTTTCCATGACAGCGCTGTTTGATCTAATAGAGATCTGCGGTTAATAACGGAGAAATGTGAATGCATCTCACTAGATCTCGCAGCGATGTTATTACCCGAGTGGCGAATTCAAATGTTTTCTTTACCGCATCTCTTAGCGCGGTGTAGTAACAGTGTCGCTTGGTCGAGATCGGCTCGCGCTGCACAGATGTTGCTGGTCCGAACTGATAAACGATCCGTGAAGCACATTTATAGCGCAGTTTCGTTCTGCATTCATTACGCTTGCCATTTGATGTTGCGCAACGTTGTGTTGGCCGCGTCAGCACGAATTTTGCCGGTAGGAAAAATGGTCCAAGCAATCGTTCGGTTTGTATGCGTACCGAACCGGAAGCTTCGAACCGAAACGGTTCAATACGAATACATGTACCGTTACACCCCTAGTATTTAGCATCTCAGCTTCCTTCATCATGTGACGTTCTCATCACCAGTTGTTTTTGGTGTACTTCAAGGTTAGCATATTACAATTATATCAGGTAATGAGATTAGTTTTTTTTTTTTTTACTGTTAATCTAAATGAAATCTGCAAAACCTTTTACAGTACATTTTCTGGCAACCACAGCTTTCACCAATTTTTTTTACAGTGTAGATAATGAGGACAGAAAAAATAAAAAGACTTTATAACCTTTAAAAGGGCTGAGATGATGCTTTTTTTAAATTGATGTCAATGGCAAAACTCAAATGTCAAACCAAACAAACAGTAATTTGGTGAAATTAATCTGTTACTTATCTGTCTACCAGTTTTGGACAGTTTTTGTCCCATTTGCATATGTCTTGGTAATATTTAATAATATTAAAATAATTAAATTCGATATTATATTAAATAAATAAAAAAGTAATTAATTATGAAAAAATAAATAATTATTGAAACAAGTAAAAAATTGCTGAAATTGTTTAAATGATCAAATGATCTTTTTGCGTAGATGTTTGATGTAATTTGATGAATTTTGGGGTGTTTTCATGCCTTTCATTTTGTACAACAAACAACGTTGACACTTTAATATAAAATGAAGGTAGTGAAACAAAACTGGACTGGCTTAAGACAGACCATCCCAGTGACTTTGTCTCACTTAAACAGCTGGTTCTCCTAGACTTAGAGAATAAACTGAATACTTTTTTCTCCTCCATCATCCTCATTCACAAATCAAATTATGCAGTTTTCATAGTAAAGGGAGCTAAGTGCCCCATGCCGACCTCTCAGCCTGTGACCCCTTCTGTTCTCCAGGTTCCCTTTCCTCTCCCTCACCACATGCTGCCCCAACACGGCCTAAACGGCAGCTCGACGTAGGCTAACACTATTAAAAGCGTGTTTAAATGACTTATGAGCACTGAGACAACAGAGCGGCCGAATGGCCCGAGCACCCAGGGAGCACGAGAGAAAGCCCAAAGGATGGGGAACGCTCCAATATTGAAGAGAAAAATCAACTAATCGAGTTTGAACTGCCAATACGTTCGATGAAGCCCAGTTGGGTTCAAAAGGCTTCTCTGCATATTTCAAGGTTACACTCTTTGTCACCTTGGCAGAAAACCGTTGACTGACGGGCAACTCCCGCAGTTATTTCATAAAAACGAATTGAGCTTCACACAAAGAACGGTCTGAAACCAGTCGAATGGCAAAAGCTACACAAAAAGTTTGATCATCATTTCCAAAAGACACGGAAATCAGTAAATAAACAGTTGTTCTCAAAAAGACGGGTGTGTGACAGAAAACTTACCTCAGAATGCATATGAAATTGGTGCAGGCGTCTTTTTCACAGTCATCAATGTCAACTAGGTGAAATTCTCCAACATATCAGTGCAAAACCACAGTTATGCAGTGACCTTCCTAACCTGAATTTCATCAAAACAAAACTAAATCTATAAATAAACCTGGAAACTTCCTGTAACAGTATATTCTACATAGACTTGCTAAAGCAAAGCGTCAGCTAGCTCTCAACGCTCTAAAGAGCAGAATGAACAGGGTTAAAGGCCAGTTGCTTTTGTTAGCTTGTTCTTTTCTTAAAGATAACCCCTGACCTGTTCTGGGGTCAGCAGTGCTCTGTCCTCACTGCTGATGGTGTCTGACTGGGTGCTGAGTGAGAGATCGGTCACTACGCACTGAACCTGAACACTGTTTGGTCAGATGCTGATTGGAGACAAGCACAGGTGATGAGTCAAACTGTCAGAAAGCATTGTGACACTTTCCTTAGGCAAAAAAAAGGCACATCGGCTTTTAACGTCTTCCGATTTCTAAGCATCTGACAGAACATCAATCACTGTGGATCAATTCAATCTATAGGGAAGATATTGGTACATTCAATCAATCAGAGTGATTCTTGCATTAAAATCCTGTTCAAGGGACGGTTCACTTAATGAAAATTCGATCATTTACTCCCCCTCATGTCATTCCAAACCTTTATGACTGACTTACTAAAGAAAGCACAAACAAAAGAAAATTTTCAATGTTTTTTCCCTGAATGTTGTGTCCATGTTGCGTTGGACAATGTCAATGTTGTTTGGACAATATATAGCCTATATTTTTGTGTTCTGCAGATGTTCATTCAATGGAGAATTGTCCCTTAAAGTTATATTATTTTAGGTTTATTAGCATATTAGTCACTAACACCAAACCATGAATCTTTTCTAATGCATCGGAATGTCGATGAGAGGAGACTTTTTACGTAGAATCCAATGTAACATTGTGATTAAAGTCAAAGCACTGTTATTTTAGCATTATTCATACCTTATAGTATTTATTATAGTATTTATTCATACTTATTCATAATTTTGATAGTTTCAGTTTTCTTTTTAGCCATTTTGTTTAGCCATTTCATTAGTTTATATATATATATATATATACACACTATATACATATATACACTATATACATACATAATTTATTTATTTTGGCTGTCGATTTAGCATGTTAATGATTTGTGTAAAAATAAAGCAAATTAAGTGATTTAACACATTTAAAGGGGTAATTTCTTCTCTTATTTTCACTTTGTTGTCGCATGTTTTCTCATCGAGCTCCCCCGGCCTACAGTCACAAAAAAAACTCACTTGCGGCACCTCCTCATGCTTTTTACCGCTGCTTTGCTCATATGCATTTGTTATTATCAGAGCCGGACAACTTTATAGTATGGAAGTATGTCTACCGAGTGGTTAATACATCACACAAAGTATCATACAATTATGTTGAATTGCCATAAAGCAGTTTGTGTTTCTCGCTCGTTCTCGCTTCTCACGAGACGTCTATTTCTAACTTGCCAGAACGTTAGTCCCCATGTTGCAAGGTTGGTTTTCCACCTGGGGACACTGGGGGGAGCGGGGAAAGTCACCATTCTCTCTAGAACAGGTTATTAAACCATTCAAATGATTTCTAAACGGTTTTATTAAGTTGAAATAGTTGCCAAATGCGCCTTTAATGTAGCTGCCATGCCCCACTCATTCATCTTTGGAACACAAATGAAGATCTTTTTGATGAAATCTGAGAAATCTCCATTGACAGCTACGCAACTACCACTTTGATGCTTCAGAACTTTCATAAGAGATCATAAAACCAATGTATGAATTAATCCGTTTAGTCCATTTTACTGAAGAAACACAATCACTTTATATGATAAATTGAGTTTACGCTTTTATCCACACAATTGATCAGCGAACATAAACAGAAGCTCAACTGAATCTGCTTGACACGCAAGAACAAACCTCTTGCTGAAGCTCAAATGTGCTGTGTAACACGAACGAATCTCATTAGTTCATGCATATCAAGCGAACATACTTCCGTTTACCACAACTGATGTGCGAGTTTATTAATGTTTATATGTGAATATAAGTGTAAATTCAATCTGTTCATCATATAAACCATGAGTTCAAAGTTCAAACCATGTTTAAACCATGACTCGCGACTTTGTAGCGTTCCAGGCCAGTCACGGCAAACTACCTGAACGCTATATACATACTTACTGTTTCAGACACATAATATTGTAATACATTATTGTGTGTATTATCATTATTATTATTACCTTATTATAAATTTGACTGCAACGTTACATTGTCCCAAAGTGTATTCTCACCGTGTACCGCCAGCAGAAACCATAGGCAGAAAAAGTGCATTCGTAGGGACTAGAGCCCGACCGATAAAGGATTTTGAAGGCCGATACCGATACAAATATTTGTTGATTTTAAAATCCGATATATCGATATATCGGCCAATATTTTTGTAATTTTTTTTTAATTTCAGAAACGCGCATTTCCCTAACATTAGTTATTTGTAGTTATTTATGAGTTTTAACTAAAATAATATGATATGATCATTTTAAAAAGAAACTAGTTTCTTTTATTGTCACAACAGAACAGAAGAACATCAAAACTTATTAAAGTTCTGGATCAGCGGGTTGCAGCATGTGTGGCACGTTATACACGAGTGTTGCCAACAGGGACATATAGAGTGCTCTCTGGTGGAAAAACTATACAACTCCAACACTCATGACATGGTTGAAGCTTGTTTCGTCCATTTTTATTTTATTTTTGAGATATTCATTTATTGGCCATTATAACTGCCGATACTAATAGTTTGGAAAATGCCTAATATCGGCCGATAATATCGGCCTGCCGATAAATCGGTCTGGCTCTAGTAGGGACTGCCATTGTCGTTTTGTATAGTTTCGCTAACTAAGTGACGTCAGAGCTCGTAACTGGGAGTACATCGATCTAGTACGAGTTCACGGTTGGGAAGTCACGGGTTTGACTGACGCTCCAGTGCAATTTCATGGGTACAAGGTTGTAAAAAGACGAGTTACAGGTTGCCTGGAATGCGGCATTAGCATTGCCTGTGTGACTAAGCGCTAATCGAAACTCAACATTGCTAAATGCGTCATAGCATGTCACATGTGTGCTAACTGCTAGGCTGTAACAGCTAGGCTCCGAAACAAACATATTACAAAAGTCAACCTCCTATCATATCAAATGTTGTACAAGCAGTCGCAACATGCTCCTTTGAGACACTTCCTGCAAAATGTTTACCATTCGTCATCAACTTCAGTGTCTGTACTCCATGCTAAAGACAAAAAGATTGGATTAGTCCACCCACTGAAATGCCTCTGAAAAAAATGACAAATGTCAAGATGTGAAATGAATGCAATAGATCATCCAAACAGTGTCAACCTGTATTTTTGGCATCAGGGTTTTGTACAAAGTTTCGTCATTTGCAACCACAAAGAGTGAAAGGTAAAGCAGCTCACGCCAATATGGTATGATATACAGGACCATGGCAGTCATACATAACTCAAGTTTAATTAAAATTTAGTTATGACAAAAGGCCAATGCAAGCTGCTCTATTAATAGCGCATTGGATAGATGGACCTCCTGAATGGAAGAGGACGCCCATCATCTTTTCCACAGCGAGGAGAGCTGTCCCCGCCCACGACTGGCCTCGTCACCTTGACAACAGGCCATAAACACGAGTGAAGCCATGGTGACAGGCAGACCGACAGCAGAGAGACCAGGATGTAATCTGCTTTACCACACGGTTTTGGACTCTATCCAGTAGAATGAAATGCATGTCCAACCGAAAGCCATAAGACCCTCCTACATCCCGTAGTAGCATAAATATCTAAAACCAGAATCTTAATACAGACTGACATCGATACCGATTCTAAAAGCGCCAATATATTCAATGCAAATACGCATTTTAGCCAAATTGGTCGGACTGTGGTGTCCGTTCCGTCTGTCATGCTCTTTGATGAGTGGCATGTGTGTCTCAGGTGTGTGACCGGTCCCGACAGCACAGGACGGCTGCGACAGTGGCTAATTAAAACATAAATTATGTGATTAAAGGGACAGACCGTTGCTTTCCCCACCTGGTGCCATCTTTTTTTGTCGAGGCAGACGCATGAGGTGCATCTGCTCTGCTGCAAAGCTGCGAACACACAGCATACCTGTTTTTATCACAAGCTTGTATTCTACCTTTGATTTAATCACTGCAATGCTAAAATCCTATTCCGCATTGTCCCTTCAACATCATCAGATTATCGGCCTGAGACAGAGAGATTATGACGCTCCTCAGGAACAAAGAAAGATGAAGCCTAAAGGGAAATACAGTGAGCAAAAGAGGGGTGCATTAACCTTGGATGCAAATAAGCCTCGCGGTATGAAGGTAGACATAAAAAAAATAGTCTACTTTACAATGGTGTTGCATAACATGGCTCATTCTGTAATGTTTATAATGTATAATTGTATTATTTATAACCGACAACTAATCATCACAGATCTAACCTTTTGTTTGACTAAATTATCAGAAAATATTAGGGCTGCCCCCGACTAAAGATTTTTCTAACCCACTAGTAGTCATTCATTTAAGCCAATAGTGACTAATCCAAGTTTATATTAATTTAATTACTTAAATATATATTGGGGGAGGGGGGTCATAATATATAGCATAATCCACGTTTGCATGCATAAAGCTTGCAGCAAAGCACCGGAAAAAGTAATGATTATGATTATGTCCTGAAATATGTGTGGTAGTCAATGGCGAGAGACTACTTATCTTTTTATTCCGTCTGAACTGTGCCTCGCCCTGAATTACACATATGATGTTTGTCAATTTAAAAAATAATTCTGAAAGTCAAAAACGTCGCAGTTTGTCATAAAACATAAGAGTAACGTTTAGTTTTATGTGAAAATCGCTCAATGAACTACATCTCCCGTGAAGCGAAACAACGAGCAAGATCCGCTGCTTGTGTGTGTGCAGTCTGGTACAAAACACTCAGACATGACGGCGTAACGTTACGATTATAACGTAAGACTACAGAAACAATGACAGACGTTAGCTTCAGTAAAGTTAGCCAGTCTTTGTAATTACGTATTTTCACAGTCTTATACCCCAACAGTTTTACATCAAACTGCGACTTTCTTGACTTTAAAATGTATCTTTTAAATTGACAAACATCATATGTGTAATTCAGGGCACAAATCAAACGAGATCAAAATATTTGTTGTCTCTTGCCATTGACAACCATACAATATTTTTCAGAAAAAAGGTCCCATGGTGGTGGACCGGAAGGGGAGGGACTTAGGCTCCCTATTGCAAGCACCATATGGAGTCTCCAGAATAACCCCGCCATTTTTAAATAGTTTGGCCAGAGATAGTTACTAAACTTACTACTATTATTATGGCAACTCGGAAGAATACGGCGTGGTCAAACGAGGAGGTGTAGACTTTCCTTTGTTTGGTTGCCGAAGAGAGGATCCAGTGAGAGCTTGACGACCGGGTACTATTTGTGGCAGTACTGTCTGCAATGGAAAACAGAGCGAAAAGCGAGTCGAGTCGAGTCGAGCTGGTACTGGTAATGGAAAAGCGCCATTAAGGGAACATGGCAGCTCATCCAGATAAAAGTTCTTGGTTTAAACATGTTCTTGTGAAGCATAAAATTAGACATTTTGAATAGTGAGAGACTGATAAATCGGTCTATATTTAGCTATTTTAAAGAAATATTTTACCCCAAAAATTTAAAATCATTTACTGACTCTGTAGAACACAAAAGAAAGTCAGACACCATTGACCCCACTGACTTTCATTGTATTGACAAAAATAATTTTTTTATCTCTAAACTGGCACATTGTGATTGGTCAAGTGACAATGAATGGAGCTTGGCATCAAACCTGAAAACTTGATGCACAATTTAGAAAACAGGAAAAAGCACTTTCAACATTCGTCAAAATATCTTCTTTTGTGTCTCACAGTAAAATAAAAAAATGCATACAGGTTTGGAACAACATGAGGGCTAGTAAACAATGACAGCATACTCATTTTGCGTTGAACTAATCCTTTAATTGTAGAGTAAATATTCAAGATTAATTCAGTTCGGCTGTAGTTTGTAACTCCAGCAATACAGTGGAGTTTTGCAAGTGTGGAATTCTGACTAACTCTCCACAAACCTTTCGTCAAATTGGGGGCTGGGGATGCTGGCAAAATGAAAACAAGGTGGCCGCTAAGCAGTTGAGAAGTTCATCCAAAGTTGACTTTCTCTCTTTCCATCGTCTTCTCTCTCTCTCCCCCTCTCCTTCCTTTAGGCTCAACTGCCGAAGAACGCATCTGGTAACATTTACCTCGTGACTTAAAACTTTTCTCTACTATTATACAACAGGGCCCTAAACACAACACAAACACACACCAAGTCTTGCTAACTTTTTACAATGGTAACAAGACCAGACCAGGGCTTTACCCTCCCGTGGGCTCATTCAGGTGAGCCCGTTTTACGAGCATTCTTCAGCAAAGGGTGAGAAAGCCAAAAAACGAGAGAGAGAAAAAAAGGAGTGTGCACTTTTCACTCTTTAAACCTCATTAGCCATCCACCCCCCACCCCCTTTTTTATCTGCTTTTGACAGCAAAAACAGGAAAACAATGACGGATCATGGAGAAATCAGAAACTGGGCTGGGAAATTCATCAAATTAAGTACGGCAGCAATGAGTAAATTAAAAAAACCGAACACTATATTTCCTCCTCAAGCCCTTTCACCCTCTCAAGAGAAAGTCTTCATGCACAGAACGTGTTTGCATACATTTCCAAGTTTCACTTTCAGACACCTACAGTACTGCAGAGAGCTTCCTTCCGCGTATGTGTGCATATCGAGCACACGCCGTCGCCAGGCACATCCAGCTCGACGTCACCGCCCGAACGACCTTGAGCCAGTCGTGCAGGAGTGTCGTCATGGCAACACAGCTTTACACAAGCAGCCACAGCTGGATGCAACTTACAAATTCCTCTTAAATTCGACTTGTGCTATAGGACACTGAGGGGAGCTGTAAAATGTATCCGGAGCGCACGACGACACTCGCTTGCAGATGCCATGCAGAGACTCTTAATTATGACTCATAAGTTTCCAAATGATTCACACAGAAATTTTGACATATGACAAACAAACCTTCACAGTTGAGCTCTTGAGCTGTGCCTAAAGAGTGAAGGGAGAAAGTTCACAAAATGTTGTTTATTAACGGAGTAAAAAGACTTAACTGAGGACTAACTTTACTTGTATGCTTGTTTCTCTAGTTAGCAAACTGGAAACTTTACAACGGCCTACAAATTATCATACATTATGCCGTGAGCTCCAAATTCAGAAGAGTTACGTATGAAAATGTTTTCGTGGAGGATCGTTGAGGTAAATCATTAATATCGTGAAGGTTCCAAGCCGTTCATCACAAGATGTGAGTCAACCTCGCCACGCATATTAAAAGTTTACAGGGCTAAAATAACCCGCCTGCACCAACACCTTTAACAACTCAGAGCAAAAAGCCATCGCAAGTAACCGGTATCACATTTCAATTAGTGCAACAATCAAGCTATTGTTTCAACCCACTGCCACCAACACAAGCGCCTAGGAGCAACACTATACACCCCCCACCCCCCCCACCATGAATCTTACATTTGAAACAAACACACAGATACTTGATATAAACTGGACCATTTTCCCTGCTCTGAAAATAACCGTCAGCCACAACCACACTTTTTTCCTTCTTTCATTTTCACGTAGCGCTCAGAGAACGGCAGCGTTTCAGCTTCTTCGTGTGTCGAGGACTGAAAAATGCTAAATGAGCTAGGCCGATCAGATAAGTGTCAGAAAGGTGACGGGAAGCACATTAGTCATTCTGCTGTTTCGTTAGACACAACCTCGTGTGATCCAAGAGGAAAGCCACAAAATAGGCTATATGTGCAAAAACTCACATCTATAATAGATTAGACATTATGGAATAGTTCAACAAAGAATGAAAATAACCTCCATATTTAATTTCTGTCTTCAGTTGAACTTTGCATGAATATTCTTCTAGTCACTCTTTTCCATGTTAATGGGGACTAGGGCTGTAAAGCTCCAAAATTACAATCTTACAAATATATTTATAATTAACATGTTTCATAGACTTTTGAAGACTTTTGCACGACTGAATCGACTGCTATGCGTTCAAATAACTGACCAACGTTGTCGCAGTTAACTAAAACTATTAAAGCAACACCAAGTAACTTTTCCTCTGCGGTCGCCCTACAGGTTGGAAGCGGAATTGTCCATTACCGCTGTCGTAAATAATTTTGTGTATATAGCAGCCTACTGTCGCACGCACTCTTTCCAACACCAGCTTTGGAATGAGCGTCCACAGGGTAAGAGTATGTTGCATGATTTCATGAAAGTCTGATGTATTGTGACATCAGAAACGAAGAAAAACAATATAATGACTATTGTAACGCTTGACGTAAAGCAAGTCAAATTTGTAGTTTTTTCTTATGTTGTATTAGAACTATATATGCGACCCGATCTGGCAATCTTGCATAGAGTTAGGTCTGAAACGATTAGTCGACAATAAAAAAATTGTCGACAAATAGCATTGTCGAGTAGTCGTTTGATCTCACTTGACCAAATGTAAGGGCGTGCGATATGATGTGGCACTAGAGTGTAATGCAGCCCTTTACAAATGCTATTGCGGTACTAAAATCTGAAAACTTAAAGAGAATGACCTGTTTAGTTGGCTCAAAGTTCATTAAAACAACTATTTCAAAAGCTGAAGTAATTTTCTTTTTTATATTATAGTAAGAATATGTTTAACTAAGGGTTTTAACTAATTGAAAAAGCTGAATAATCATTCCAAACTTACTGATTAGCCGGCAAAATAATTGGCGATTAGTCGATTAATCGCTCGAATAACTGATTGCCAGAATAATCTTTATTGCAGCCCTAGTGGTGGTTATAGCAGATTGTAGGACCGCAAAGCAAATCCAGAAGTGCCAAGTTTCACCCTGTTATGACTTGATGGACCACTGAAACAATTTTGGTAAAAAAAAAATCTTACTTAATGAAATTTAGAAATTTACTGAAATAAAATAAGCTGAAGAGGTAATAAATTAACTCAAATTTAAAAAAAAGCTAGGCTAAATATATTTTTTTTTTTTAAAATGCAAAAAAAGTCATAACATTATTAAAAATCTAAAACTAAAAGCTAAATTACAAACATCTAAATAAATACCATAACAGCACATAAATAATGATAAAATAACTGACTCAATGGTTAAAGTTTATGACCAATGAAAATCAACTTAAATTTTGGTCTGTTTTTTTCATAACACAATGCATGAAATAACGTGCACAAGTCATATGGTCAACTTTTATGATACTTTTTGCTTTTATGGTGCTTTTGCCTCAAGTTCGTTTGATTCAGTCACATTACATTGAAAATATGTAGGCACATCATTTTGGGGGGGAGGGTTGGGTTAACTATTCCTTGACCCACAACAATAAAATCAAAATAAGAAAAAGATGTTCAAATCAAAACTCAGATGGTCCTTCAAATATCATGGGAAAACTTTCGCACAAGGATTTTTTTTCTTCCCCAGAGAGAGTCCCAGTTAATGAGTTATAGAGCCAGAGCTAACAAATGGACGAGGACAGAGAATCTATGCATCCTTTAATTCTTAACCCCATCTGCAGTCAAAGCGTTCAACACAAGATTGATTCATAGTTAATGCAGCCTGACGCTCGGCGTGTGAGAGAGAGGGAGCTGCGGAGAAAGGAACAGATAAAGGGGGAAGGAGGGGGGGGCGGCCTGCGACTAGTGTGAGGAAGAGTTCAGAGGGTCTTTTCCCACACGCAGTCAGGGCATCCGTGGGTCCCGTAGCGTGTGAGCACCAACATACACCGCTGAGCATAATGCATGTTCTGTTCTCATGCATCCATGGAAATGTTTCTAAAATACACACTCATATTAAACTATTTTTAAGCTGTGAATAAGTGCACTAGTAGAGGCTAAAAAGGCTGCAGACCCAGTTTTCAAATTTAATAACATTAATTATCAGGAAGATTTCCTATTACACTGCGGATGCAATAAAAGCAAATCAGTTATGGTTCTAACAGTATGTTATTAAAAAGTGCAAGCATGCTTTCTACCTGTATCATCAGGGTGCAAATAATAACCAAAAGTATATTTCAAAGTGTCAACATGTCAACATGAGTGCATTTCAGGTAAACATTGGTCCTATACAAATGTGGTTCTGTGATGTTTCTATAAATGGGCAGTGAGTGAATATTTTTGAAATGTGGGATGTGGGCAAAGTCTCCTAGCTCACAAACTGCAGCATTTGGATCGCTACAAAATGTGAATTGCTTTGAATTCAGAAAAACATCAAACTTTCCAGTAGTGCTGCAGTGCACTGAATACCTCAGGCTAAATCATAGCAATTAACATTTCAACTGCAAAGAATGGGAGTGTTAAAAATAGTGTCCAAAGACTCTGATAAGAATCGTTCACGTTTCTACGTTCACAATGTACACGTTCCATGTCTGATCACTGGAGTTTGAGACACAGCCATAATTCAAGCGTCTAGTACAGTAGGTAGGTACAACCTACACCACACTTTGTCACCATAAATACGCAAAAAAAAATAAAAAATAAAAATACAAAATCTAAAAGATAAGAGTTATCCTGCTGACTTGTGCATCACTAAAGTGGTCAACTGATTTGAATTGTATTAACCCTTGAACTGTTTTGTCAACTGATTACAGCTCAGTTAGGAAAGTAAAAGCATAAAAACACAGTAAATAATGCCTAGCTTTGATTTGTTCATTGCTGACCTATGATAATTTATCTCCACCCTCAGTGTCATTAACCAGGAAACCATCTTGTTGTTTGGGTTATTTGAACTTCATGTTGAACTTAGAGCAAAAGCAACAAAACATCCTCATAACATAACACCACATCACATAATACATCTGAACAGATCGTTTGAGTTCAATAAGTTTTTCATGAAAAATCAGAAAGAAAAAAAGTTGGAAGAATTTATCAAAATATGAATTTGAGATAGTGACAGATAAAGGGTTAAGAACATGTTATGCTTAAGCAAACCAACTTCAGCTCGTGTGAGTAAACTATCAGGTGATCCACAAACTGGTAAACAAACGTCCTGCTGATCAAAGATTTTAAAAGGAACAAAATCTATTGATTGTGGTAATAATCTCAAAATGATATAAAGCAAAAACGGCAATAGTACAGTCAATTAAACAAACTTAATTATTTTGAGTTGTGGTTCATCTCAAAAGACTCAGACTAGATTCAAACCTGTTCAAAATGTTCACCAACTTAGGAAAACTGCGTTAAAATGCGTCGATTACTGACAAAATGTTATTATGGACGCAGTAGAATACAAAAATCCACATACGGATCTTGTTATGAAAAGTAAACAAACATGCTGGAGAATGTTGTATCTGGCAACACTGTGTTACTACGATTATTGTCTCAAAGGCAGAATAACTAGGTGGCAAGATCCTCACCGTGGACAAGAATGTACTTCTGAATAACCGGCATCACGTAACATTGTTTCACGAACACAACAATTGGTTAAACGTCTCCATTTACGATCGCGATGAAGTGTTTCGGTTAACTTACCGGTGTAAATGTATCCCGTGAAACACTCCAGTTTCTTTAAGCCACTTCTACGCATCCGCCATCTTCAGCATTAGCTATGTTTGTTTAAATGGGAAACACTCCCAAAGCTTAAAGAAGCCTGCCTGAACCATGCGCGCGGGGAGTTATGGGTAATGTAGTTCTGCCATCCGGGCGCTCACCGCATTCCACCCAGCGCTAAAGAGAAAAGAAACTACAAATACATGAACCCCCGCAGATCGAAAACTAGACATCCAGTAGGAGATGGGCAGTAGTAGCAATATCGTAAAAAAAAAATACAGTGCATTTATTTTTAGCTCATCCAAGTACCACATAGAGATAACAGTCACTTATAATTAATGAGTAGGCTGACGTAGCTTACGCCATTATTTACATTTTTGAGTGTGATTAAATCGCTGTCTTCACGAGAGATCGAATTATTTGTTCGCTTCACACCTTTTTATTAATTGTCTGTCAGATCAAATCACTTTATTTTCACTACTACATGTACATAAATCTCGTGTTGTCCACCAACATTGCAGTCCCGTACAGTGACTGTAAAAGACAATGTAGAGCTACACACAATATTGGCCAGCTCATTTCACAGTTTTAGTTTTATTTCACACATTTAGAGGCTACTATACACATAATACACAAGTATACTGTATACATTATGCATACAGACGATCTACAAACAGTTGCTTGAAGTTTCAAATAAGTCGCAGAATGCATCATGCATACAAAGTTAAATTTGCCAGCAAATGTGAAAAAAAAACCTACCCTAGATGTTATAAAGTATACAATTTTGCCTCCACATTTAAATATTTTTTTTCCACTTTCGGTGGCAAATTGTATTTTGTATTACAAACATAAAGTAGGCTATTTCATATATAGACATGACATTATGCATTGATTTTATGATGCACTGTAAGCCATTTTTCACAATTTCACAATTGATGATGCTTTGATCCAGGTGGCATAGCCTATAGGCTACACTGAGTTTTTATGTGGTTAAAAATAAATGTTCTTGTACAGGTAAAAAAATGTAATTGAAAATCAATTTTAAGTGTGCAAATATTGTCAAATAATTTTTAAAAAAAGTTCATTTCTGATGGTTTTGCATGTGCACAATAAACAAACTGTATATAAATGACAAAGCAAACATTGATAGCTACTGTAAACTAGGCATGTAGTTCTATGATAAACAATAATCTCACAGTCTATATATATATATATATATATATATACTGTATATATATGTATATATATACATATATATAAAGGCATTTTAGGGATGCACTCGTACTCTTGTGGTCTGCAGAGGTTGTAAGTGCTCTGCCCTCTTAAGACCAGACATGGAAGATAGCAACGAACCCGTCTCCATGGTGATCTCTGAGGCATACCAGTGTAGAATTTCAACTGTTGGAGGAGACAGTGCTAAAGAGGGAGGGATGGAAAAAGAGAGGGGAGGTAGGAACGGTGGGTGGGTGGGAGGGAGGGGGAGGGGAGAATGAGAGAGAGTCAGACTCGTCAGACTGAGAAAGAGAGAGAGAGAGAGAGAGAGAGAGAGAGAGAGAGAGAGAGAGAGAGAGAGAGAGAGAGAGAGAGAGAGAGTAGTAATTAGCTCATAGCTTGCTGTTTCCTGTCATGACAGTTCCCTGCTATATAACCTCTGGTCTCATCTGGCCAAAAAAACTTAGACGTGAAGCTGAAGCATCAAGCAATTTAGCTGCGAAAAAAAATTAAAAATAATCAGATTTTATTTGTTGAATAAAATAAATGCAGCGTGTTAAAGCGGAGTGGTATTTTTTTATTCTTAATTTTAAATATCGATGAATTATAACACTATGCGAGATGTAAAATTTCAGTTATGAGCTTCTTCACGTTTGACCACAAGACTGAGAGAGCCCCAATAACATTCTTGAGAAGCCCAGAAAGAGGCCCATAGACCTGTTGTTGTTCCCTCCCCCAATTCACAGCACAATCTGACTTCCCCCTTCCGAGAGTGTGAGATGGTTTACCCCCCAACCCCCTCAATCTGCCTGTCCCCTTTGAAAGGACAGGAGATAGCATTTTAAAAGGACAGGAGATTAGCCCCCAATCATCTGCATCTATAGATTCTCTACCTGCAAACATGCAGTCATGAACCTCTCTTTCTTTCACCCATCCTCTCTCCAGATGAAGTGCTTTAAAGATTTATTAGGGTTAAATCACCTCTTTAGGAGTGTAAAAATGAGCATTGAGTATGAAATTGAAAGTGCAATAATTACATCTGTTTAATACTAGGTTAGGAAATTGTATCACTGGGGTTAAAGCTCCTTGAGGCAATCAAGTGTTTGATAAAAGAGATAAATTAAATGCTATATTACTTATAGATCTCTCTGGAGATCTTCCAGGCTGTCAGTATTTTTGTTAAATACATATACAGCATATTTATATATACAGTGTGGTTTTTTTTATATCTAAACTGTGTTTTAAAGCTGTGACTCATCTCAAAGGGATACTGTAAATATGGATCTGAATGAAATCAGTGTGCCTATGTAAAAACTCTCCATATCATCAATATTTCTTTGGCTTGAGATCTTCCACGCTGTGTGAGTGTGTGTCTGTGTCAGTATGTGTTTTGATTTATTAATGCAGCAGGGAGTCTCAGACAGCTGTCCTCAGCATAATGACAAGATGACGAGCAGAAAGCTGAATAGCCTCCTCTAGTGGACAGCCTGTGATATGACCTTAACTTGCAGGCCTCTGACCTCAATGAACGTTTTCAGTCGAAGAATCGTGTAAGTAGGCCTATTTAAATTATATTTGTTTGTAATTTTATTACAAAGGGCTCTTGATTCTGTTAAATATGTAGGTATTCAAATCTTGTCTGTGATTTGCAATGGAACTATTGGTGACATATCTGGTATTCTGTTCTCACACAAGTCATTTGACTGTGTTTGAATTTTAAAAACTCAACATGTGACCGATATTTGACAGTCATGGGTTGAATGACATGTAAATAGACATTGGTTCCATTTTTGGGAGTGGTGTATATACCACCAGAGATATGGGACCTTGCCAGATTAAATTCAGGTTCCCTGGCCCTGCTGATGATGAGTTAGCTTTTGGTGTGATGAATAAGTTCACGTAATGTAATTTTTAATGTCATGGAAAAAAAAAAACCTACTAACCTATTATTGTTAATTGACAGATTTGACTGGACCCAAGGTATGTCTAGAAACAAAGATGTTACCAAATATTCAAGTTTGGAGAGGATAAATGTAAAAACTTACAGGGATAGTTTACACAATTTGTTCCAAACCTTCAGTGGGATAAGATATTTTGATAAATGTTGCAAATTAAACCGTTTTGGTGACCCTTAATTGACTTCCATTGTATGAACAAAAAAAATCTTCTTTTATGTTCCACAGAAGAAAGAAATTCATACAGGTTTGGAATGATATGAGGGTGATGATGACAGAATTGGACTGTCCCTTTAAGAGTTAGTCATTGAACAAACCATGTTGATTTACCATTGATTTGAATATTAGGCCATAATATAAGTGACACCTCATTTCCTTACAGCTTTGTCTAACTGGGCTAGTAAGGGCCACCCAGAACACCCTAGCAAGAGGATAATGCACTAAAGTTACTCAGAACACCTTGGCAAGAAAATATACCAATAAATAAATAAAATTAAGCAAATTTTCAAACCCTAACCCTACAATGGAGCATCTAGTGATGTTTATTACTTCTAGATTATAAACCAAGTGTGTGTTTTTTGTTTCTTTTTAGATAATAAGACGAGAAGTGTGGTTTTTCAAGGAGACAACAGGTGTGGGTGTGTTGTTCTGGCAGATGACTCACTCAAAGGTGCTTCAGAACCTGTCTAACTAGAGTCCTAGAGTCTAACTAGTTTTAGATAAGCTGCCCACACCCTCTCAGGTCTGTCGGAAACAAACATATGCTCATGACATCTTGGTGATGAGTTAAAGCTGAAAAACACTACACAAATTTTCAAATCTAAACAGATTTAGAGATCATATTCTTGCCAAGTTATGATTGTTAAAACTGGGTATCGTACACCATTGATCTGATGATCACACACTACTTTTGGTAGTCTTTCCAAACACAACAAACTTGTGTGGATACATGCGTCTTGCTGCTAGGAGACGAAAGGTAAAAAAGCTAAGATCGGCTCAAAATATCAAACAAGTTTGATATCCTGTGACTGGATGGAATCTAGGATATAAAAACATACAAATAATTCATTAATCAGTGTGTCCATAATATGGTATTTCTGTTAAATCGGTCAACTTTAAACTGCAGAATGGCTCTTTCACCAACTAGCATCAACTTTTCCAGACTGTAAAACATGTGTGGTGTATTCCAGCCTTAAAGTCACCGTGAAATCAAAACCTACCTATTTTTCTTATGGAATATACCTATTTTTTAAATATTTTTTTCCTATGTTTTTGGCGCGAGGGCGGAACAACCTGTCACTCACATGACATCACAGCTATAGCAAACTACAACCATCCATATTAATCAATATTCAATGGAGAAAAATCAAATCCCTCCCTACTTTTTGTCTTGTTCAAGAAGCTGTTTTACTCAGTTATGCATCACAATAGAGAGAAAAAAAGAATATAGCAACTTCCATTTCATGCTTACTTTAAATCTCTCTCACAATAGTTTGATTAACGATCACAACTCTCCTCAAAATTGAGCCCAGAATAATAATTTGTACCGCTAGATTATTGTAAGACATAAAAAATTACTTGTGTTAGAGTACTTCAAGAAACAACAACAACCCGTGTTGTGATTTTGTAGAATGAATGTGGTAAGATTTAGTGAATGATTTAGAGGTAATGTAGTGAATGATTAACAAAATCGAGTGAACTTCTCTAACTACATATGAATCTAAATATATGTATTAAGGCTAAATAACATGGATAAACTTGACATTCATCATTTAAGTTCGATTTTTTTTTTCTCTCAATGGAAAGTTCAGGACTCAAGGCCTTGTGAGGTAACACTGATTTCACTTTAATAACTATTTGTTTGAATTAAGTGTAAAACATCTTTAACAAGAGGTTGACTGTGTGAGGTTGAGTAATTTAGCTCAGTTTTAGCTATCCAGATCAAGGCCTAGCTCCTCTTTTAGTCCACAATCCTGCCACAGCCTGTCTGTACTGAACAAAAGACATTTACTCAGGAAACGTGTTAGCCAATCAGCTGCTGCCTTTCATCCTGCCTCTGAAAACCAGCCAATCAGGGAACTCCTCTCATCGCTGTTATCAGAATGTTGGCTTGGCTGGCTTGTAGAGCCGAGAGACTGCTGTGTAGAGAGAGAGATAGAGAGAGGGAGGGCTGTCCTCCATGTTTTAATAAGCATTGACATTACCCACTGTTTTAAGCCATGCATCCACAGAGGTAAGAGATTTTTCATTGCTTAAATGCTTTTTACCCTACCTGTTAATGCTAATGGTTGAATTATGTCATGCAGAAATGCTGGATTTTCTGAGAGACAGGGGACAAAAACCTGTCCCAACTCCAAAGAGCTGGATCCTGGCAGGCAGAGGCAACTCAGAAATCACACTCACACTGTGTTTTAGTCTCCAGGATCGCATGACTGACCTGTGCTAACTCTGTGACCAAAATGGCCTCTTCTGGTCTCTTTCCTAGTAATGTTTATCTAGAGCCAGAGAGGAGCACAGTCGTGTCAGGTTGTGTCACAGGCCAGGCCTCTCTCAAAATGGAAGGCCCTGAGGAGCAGACAGTGCAGGCTGTGTGAGAGGAAGCGTACATGCAGAATGGCTGAGTTTTGGCTCAGGTTGCAAGTTAAAGGAACACTTTTCAATGGCTGACATAATGCTGAATGTCCATTTCTCTCAGGATATAGGCCTAATTTGCAAAAGCATACAGCAGATTGATTTTGCTGACAGAAGTATTGGATCTGAAATAGAAGAAGCTCTCTTTTCTATAAATAGATGCGCTATAGATGGTGAATTAGGCGTGTGTGTTTGACTTTCTAAGTTAAATACAGGCTTCTGTCTGTTTACTCGGCTTGTAAAGAGTCAGCACAGGCCAGGCATTTTATCAAAACTTAGTTGTGGTATGAGTTGGCAGCCATTTCAGACAGACTTCCTTTTTCAGCTGCGCAACCACAAAGACTGTTTTTTTGTCTGTGTATGAATATAAGCGTTTTACTTAATGTGGCTTCATTGATATTACGTTTGTATTCAGCACTTTAAATGTTTCTTTTGGATGGCATGTATTTAGTATAGCAAGGGCCTGATCAGAAGGTCATAGCTGAGGACTCTTGACTAGTGGTGTTTTTCCACAACCATAATATCAAACTGAGGTGATTTTAGTTTTGAATCTGCTGTAGCAGTCATTGTCTGCTAGTAAAAACCTGTGCGTTTGACAGCTTGTTTGTTAAAGTGATTAAACCTGATTGGCTGTTGGGTTCACCTGTGTGATTGACAGTGCATATGTGCACTTGTGATTTTCTAAAATATGTTTGAGCTTGTACTTCTAGAAATGTGATTTTATCTTTTGTTGCTGAGATTTTTGGGGGATGGGGTTGTGTTGTGTGTTTTTAAAAAAGGTGCAGATGATTATTACTACAGGAAAGTAAGTAAACAAGTGATTTGAATCATAGCTATCAACAATTTATCATAAGACAAATAATATATTATCACGATCATCAGGAATTATTCATGATTTGTATCACATGACACCCTGAACTAAAGTCTGATATTTAAGAGGCTTGACACGCAGTCATAAAGGGTTTGCAGGAGTCCTCTCTATGACATAATTTCCTGTTTTTATCGTCATCATCATCGTCACTGTTGTTGTTTTTGAAAAAAAAAAATATAAATACAATCTATTTTTTACGTTTTTCAAATGTTAATAAGGAGTGAAGCAGTTTTATTAATATATTTTTTTCTAAAACAACAACAGTGATAAGAATAACATTTTAATTTGTCACTTTAATTTGACTTTTTTCCCCATTATTTTAAGACAGTGCCACCCTGACATGTTTTACTTTATGCCCCCTCAAAAATATCTGAATGATTTTTAATAGAGAAATTAAAACCATGCTCATTATAGGTGTATTCAAGTCATATTTAAGTATATTTATGGGGAAAAACATGCCCAAAACAAAAGATCCAGACAGAAACATGAGCATCATCATGCCATTGATTACAACATTACCGTGCAAACTAAAAAATGTTTTGGCAGGCGGCTGACTGTAAGTCAATCTCCAGCAGCTAAATGGGAGAACATAAGGAGTATTCCCAAGACCTGCAATTTAACACGACTCAGGTTACATTTTCCAGCCTTTTCTTTGTCTCATGGCATTTAAAAGGCCCTTACTGCATTCCTGCGAGTCGCTCATTTGTCAAATCTCCATCCGGCTCTTACTTAACACGACAAGGAGAGAGAATGTGATCAAAATGGTCGCCCTTAGTAGTGACTTCAGGAGGGGGAGGAGGATAAAACCATCTGACATGTTTGTCCGAAACATCTATGTCCCGTGTGCCTTTACACCGGTAGATTTCAGAGTAGAAGATGAGTAATTTCCTGGTAAATGGCAGCAGCAGCCCTCCCTGCATTGCAGCAGTGTATCAGAGCAGAGAGAGGGGAGCTGGGAGAGCCTGTGTGGCACACACAGCGCCAGCCGCCCAATCACGCGCCTCCGTGTGGCTCTCAAACCAATCGGCAGCACAGAGCTGAGGTTAAAGATTGACAATCGCTCTGAGAGCAGCAGGGAGAGCAAGGCCCTTCTGGAAAATTCTGCACCCATCTTTGTCTCATCCCTCACTGCCTTTAAATCTGAAAAAAAAAGCCCATTTAAAAGGCTCAGCCTGAAGAATCTGTGTACTGTGCCTGTAAAGAAAAAGGTATGCTGTTATTATATGTCAGTTTTTAGATGGTGAATCATACAATGCTAGTGGGATTGTGTGTTTTTGGGGGGGAGGAAGCTTGTATTTTAAGTGTATACGTGTTTCTGTGATTGCGTTTTGCCATTTTTAACTCATGTGTTTGGATTTTTGCTTGTGTAAGAGGAACTGGATTCTGCTGTGGGTGGGGAGTGGATGGTGCATGCAGGTTGGACGTGAGGAGGCCAAGATGGCAAGAGCTCATGCTCTACAGATGTTTGCCTTGTGTGTGCTGTCAACACACCCCCTCCCCATCTGCATCTCTGAAGGTTGGGGGTGCAGGACATAGCAAGATATTGCTGCCACATCAGTGCAAACGCAAGAGAACAGACCTTCAGTGACTGTCAATAACAGTGTGATTTTTGTTTTTGATCATCCTGAGGTTTGTTCTTGGAGGATGTGCTCTGTTCCTCTGTAATGGTGGGCGTGTGTGATAATGACCCGGGCATTAGGAGAGAAAATGTACCTTTTTAAAACCTTTCAGGCTGCAAAATGCCTGAAATGGAAAGCGCTGTCGCATGGAAAGTCTCAAGTGTACGTGCTGCATCCAAAATTGAAATTGAGGTTTAGAGTTGGCATCAACCGACACTATATCTGATGAGTTATGGACCGTTGTTCTGATGTGCACATCACATTCAGATGGTGTTTGTGTGTTTATTGGAA
The DNA here is from genome assembly GCF_988280905.1 of Pimephales promelas. Taxonomy (NCBI): domain Eukaryota; kingdom Metazoa; phylum Chordata; class Actinopteri; order Cypriniformes; family Leuciscidae; genus Pimephales; species Pimephales promelas. Next base: position 16,334,350 of record NC_142789.1, on the reverse strand, counting down.
TTTCTAATAGAAAATTCTCTCTTGGCAGTGAGAGGCAGCCATCTTGGGGCTACCTTTGCCAGCGTTGTTTTTAAACTGTGTTGCCTTTGATTGGAGAAAAGCACATTATTATTATCCAGAATGGAATCTGCTTTGGTTTTTTGTATATGTTTACATAAAATGTGATGCCATGCCACTTGTTATCGAAACCACCAGGAAAGGCCACAGCTGAGTTTTTTTTTTTTTTTTTTTTGCTAGTATCCAATGCTCATTTGTGTATTTGGACTTTCACCTGCCTCATGATGTTTCATTCTTATTCTTAATGTTTAGTTTCTTCAACAATACCTATTATATAACAATACGTTACAGAGACCTGTAAGTTTCACATTTTGGAGTCAGATTAGCTACATTTGCCCTTAGCTAGCGGGCCCTTGGAGTGGAGAATAAGCATATTGTGTTGACTCTGAAGGAGGCCCTGCTGTGAATCTGACGTCAAAGGGCTCTTTCACTGTGAACTTCCTTCTCTTCTGTATTCAAGCTGTGGAAATAAAGCCGGAATTCAGTGAAATACTATACAAAGGCATTTGCTTGCTTGGTGTTTGGTAAAATGGTAAAGTTAGGTTAGATTTTATCATGTTTTTTTTAGCTTCGTAATTGCTGAAGGTGAAAAAAATTATAATTTGTAATGAACAGAAACAAACAATATTAGAAATACAGGTGCCTCTATGACAAAACAGCAGGTATAGTAGGGCTGTCAAACGATTAATCGCCTCCAAAATAAAAGTTTTTGTTTGCATAATAATGTGGGTGCACTGTGTATAATTATTTTGTATATATATAAATGCACACACATGCATGTATATTTAAGAAAAAAATATTATTTATATATAATATATGTATATTTATATATAATATAAATTATATATTTCATTATATATATATATATATATATATTAGGGCTGTGCAAAAGTTAATTGCGATTAATCGCATCCAAAATAAAAGTCTGTGTTTACATAGTATATTTGTGTGTGCTGTATATAATTATTTTGTATATATAAATACACACACATGCATGTATATGTTTCAGAAAATGTGTTATTCCTATATAAAATATTTATATTTGTATAATATAGATTATGTATATATATATATATATATATACAGAATTTAAGCGCAAATAATTCTTAAATATATACATGCATGCATAGGTATTTATATAAACAAAATAATTATATACAGCACACTCAAATATATTATGTAAAACAGACTTTTATTTTGGATGCGATTAATCGCAATTAACTTTTGCACAGCCCTAATATATATATATATATATATTATATTATATATCATTATATATATATATATATATATATATATATATAATTATACACAGTGCACCCACATATATTATGTAAACACAAACCTTTATTTTGGATGCGATTAATCGCGATTAATTGTTTGACAGCCCTAAAGTATAGGTGTAAAAATGGAGATTTAATATCATTAATTTATTTTCATTGTGGCAGTTTGGCTGAAGGAGAAGGGAAGGAGTCAGATGCAATTGAAGGGATGGAAATTGCAACACGATCCAAGGGTGAGAATTGTCCTTGATGTGATTAGTGTGCCTCATTTATTTCCACATTCAAGTGTGAAAACAGTGCAAAAGTGTCAGCTTCCATATTTGTTGATGTGTTTCAGTATGGTTTAGTTTTGTCATTTTTTTACTCTACGTTTACATCAGTAATTTGTCTCATTGCTGTGCAGTCTCTGATCAAGGTCCAGCGGAAAGGACCGTTCCTAAGCGCAAAGTTTCCAGCCCTCCTCACTCCTCAAACGGACACTCTCCTTCCGAATCCTCCTCCAGTCCTGCGAAAAAGAAGAAAAAACCAGGAGCCGTCAATAGCAGTAAAGATCAGGTGCAACTTTCGCTCCCCATACAAGCCCTTGTTCAGTCCTGCATGTCAGTCATTCACTAATTTCATCGTCTGTCTGTTTTATTTATTTATTGTATTTTGGGTGGCTTCTTCGTGGTGATACACTGTTTATGGTATTCATCATTCATTGCCATCATCATGTACTTTTTATGATATTGTCATTAGAGGGCCACTTGTTTTTTCTGCTGTTTTAGCTGAAAATAATTTAAATCTGATTGTCAAAATGTGTTTTAGGACCCCTGTAAACTATCTCTCACAAGTAATAAAATCAGAACAGACTATGTCTAGTATAATATATTAGCAAGACGGGGTGATTTTTGGCCACTTTAAGATCTTTGCTCACTTGGTCAAATAATAGACGTGTCTGTTACAAAATCTACTAACAACCTTGTCAATTAATAATGATATTTTCTGTTTGCAGATATTTAATTAAATAAATATTCATTTTATTTTAGTCATTTTCAAAATCATATCACTCAATAAACAATATCTAGGTCTCTATTTAAAGGGTTAGTTCATCACAAAATGAAAATTATCCCTTAATTTACTCACCTTCAAGTCATGTGTATATGACTTTCATCTTTCAGCCAAACACTATTTCCAGTAATTACACACCCTGATGTTGTTTTAACCCTGTAAGACTTTCGTTAATTTTCGGAACACAAATTAAGATATTTTTGATTAAATCTGAGAGCTGGATCACTACTCCATAGGCTTCTATGGGATCAAAACTTGCCGGTCCCGGAAGTTAGTAAAGACAATGACTTTATTCAACTATTCATTTTCTTCTGTGTGGGCTTCTGAGTGAGTTCATGTAGTGTAATAGCGCAGCGCTTCTGGGTTGTACGTCGGCTCATTTTTGGCCAACCCTGGTCATGTGTGTGATGCGTGTGATGCTGGCCAATAGTGAACCCAGTTCTGACGTATAAATATACATTTTAGATATTTTTAAATGACATAAATTAAAAAATGTATGTGTAAACCTCATACATTTTAACTACTTGAATCTAGCTTGTTAATTTTTTTTAACTTATTGAATGTAAAATTGTTTTGAATTTTGAACAAAGAATATAAATACATTTTGAAAACATAAGTATTTAAATAAATAAAATCAAATAGTAATTATATCTATTAAGTATTTTTACCTTTTTAGCAATAAGTAGCAATTTTCTAATTAAGTTTCTGATGCAGAGTACATTATATTTTACATTTAGATTTAGAAGAGAAATCTTTTTTTTTTTTTTTTTAAAGACTTTTATAAGGATTTATAATTTTAATAATAATATATTTACATATTTATACAAAGGCAAAGCCACATCTAAAGGACATGAATTATTGATGTCCTCAAAATGAATAATTCGGAAGGTCAGTTTAACAAGGCTGTTATAGTGTTAAGAATGTATCAATATATTCATATATTCTTGTGTTCTAGTTTTATTTGTAAACTGTTGGTATATGTTGAATATTAATTTTTTTGACTGATGTGGCCATTGCATCACACTGTTTTTCATTATCTTACACCATGGGCGCTTTGCTCAACAGCAAATGTATGCAAACAGGCTATCCTCATATGTCAAGCCCTGGTATCTGCAATTGATAAACCCTCTTGAATCGCCCGCTACCTAGGTTTTTGCAGGGTATCCAAACATGTGCCATCTTTTGACCGTGACATTCATTTTCACAAACATCCTAAGGTCCTCGTCTTTAGTTTTGAGACAGATAATGAGCTCATCCAAACAAATGCAAGGCAGGTGGCTTTTAATGCAAGCTAAGCAGAAATGTGTACCCAGAAATGTGTACTATGATTCATGTTGATGCAGTTGCAATGAATTATTAGACCTTAGCTTGTTTCTGCCTCTGACAAGGATGCATTTATTTACCTTCATGTGACAGATTGAAATGCCATAAATTCAGTGCCCATTTGTCTACATTTGCTCTCCTTCCATGCCACTCCCTGATTGATAACCTTTGTGCTTGTTGGTTTTGTCTTTGTTACTTTTAATACCCGTGTTTTGAAACCCCGACCCTCTGTTTCTCTCGCCCGCATTCCAGTCAGAACTAAGACATGGTCCCTTTTACTATGTGAAGCAGCCTGCACTCACCACAGACCCTGTTGATGTTGTACCGCAGGACGGGCGGAATGACTTCTACTGCTGGGTGTGCCACCGCGAGGGTCAGGTGCTCTGCTGTGAGCTCTGCCCGCGCGTCTACCACGCTAAGTGCCTCAAACTGGCTGCAGAGCCTGAAGGAGACTGGTTCTGCCCTGAATGTGAGGTACTGGCTCACGTGGCTTCACTTTGTCTGAAACAACAAACCAATCAACAAACCAATTATAATATAACAAGTCACAATTTGTAATTGCCTGGCAATTTTCCACCCCTTTGAAGTAAACATGATTTTGCTACTGTAACTTTTGCTACTGACATTTATACTGTATATAAATGACCTCTTTTTGATTGGCTAGCCTTTTTGCATGTGAAATGTTGCTGAAGCGTAAATGTCATGAGTCATATACCATGACGACGGTTTTTGAATGACCCATTTTTGTAGTGTAGTTTCAATAAAGTTTTAAAAACGTATTCAGAAGAAATAGAATTATTTTTTTTGTGTGTTATAGAAACATCTCTTTAATATTTGCATTTAAAGTCCCCCTGTGGTGAATATCAAGCTTTTAATGTTGCTTATACGTCTACGTGGTGTTTTTAATCTGCTTTGAAGCTACACTGTGTGATTTTTACCCCCCATCTAGCGGTGAAAAGGTATAAGACCATCCAGTGAATATTAGTTTTTGTTCCTCTCAATTCCGAGTTCGTTTTAACTCCTACGGTGGCCAAAGTAGTCCAAGATTAACATGGCTTCCAGTTCGACCTCGTCCATGAGTGTTTACTCAAACAAAGGCGAAGCTTGAATTAACGGGTATGTCCCTCTTTGGCTAATGTACTTTCAAGATGGAGGGGCAACATGGCGACCGACGTTAGCCGTATGTATTTTCAATGGCATATTATACACTCACGAGAATACTTTATTACTTGGACGAAGTAAATATACATAAATGAGCACATATATTTTTGAAAGAACTAAGTGTTTTTAGCTAAGAATAAACTAAGTTACACAATGTAACTTTAAGCTAAAGTTTTTTTTCTTAAATCTGCATTGAAGCAAAGACTCAAAAACACGGTTTGAAATCGCTGGTGTTTCTGATGTCACAAACTACCTTGTAACCAATCATGTTAACGTGTGATCATCAACGAGTGGATATCTGTGTTGGTATCAGTGAGTGGAGGCGGGGCTAATTTGCATACTCATAGAACCCTGTATACCAAATGAGGCAAGGGTGTAGTTACATTCAAGCTATTTTAAGGCATGACAATTTTGGTGATCAAAGGTGAGTTCTAAGGGATAAAATTATTGACTTCGGGGGGACTTTAAAGAACGCTTTAAAGTAAGCAAGAAAGGAAGATGCAATTTTTCTCTATTTTCTTCTCTATTGTAACGTATATCCAAGTGAAATGGCCTCTCAAACACACAAAAAAAATCTTGAGCGGAACTTGAGTTTGTTCATCGGGAATTGATTGGATCATTGGACAGCTGTGTATTGCTGTGTTCTCATGTGAGTGACAGAGAAGAGATGTGCTGGAAGAGGGAGGGGAAGTTATTTTGATTAAAGATTATGACGAGGACGTGTGAATTTTGAAAAATATGTAATGATGAGCACAGATAAATCATTTATTATAACAATCCTGCAATATGCCATAATAAAAAATAAGAATTGTCCATTTTTATTTAATGTTGAGTTTAAGCATGTCTCTCTTTTCTTTACAGAAAATAACAGTTGCAGAGTGCATAGAGACCCAGAGTAAAGCAATGACGATGCTCACATTGGACCAGTTGTCTTTCCTGCTGAAGTTTGCTCTCCAGAAGATGAAGCAGCCAGGTGTAAGTTTCATGACTTTTGATGGTTCTCTTTCAGCCAATGCAACATTTAGTTAACATTAGAGAGTTGTGCCTAGATCTAGTGCAAAAACAAAGCAATGGTGCAAAATGGTAACATTTTCCCACTTTTTTAACATTGTATACTTCCATATGAAATGAGAGTCTCAAATGAAAGTCCCTGACACATAGAACAGGCACAAGACACATTCAGCTCACCTGAAACCATGAACGTCTCAATGGTGCTCTTTAGTGTTGCTTTCATATCACAATTTGGTTTGTTTGGTTGGGTTAAAATGGTTGTTCTACAGAGCAGGCCAACACAAGTGCTAAAGTTTTGGTTTTGAAAACACGTCATAAGCAGCACTCCATACTTTACTGGTGTTAAATTTGATAATTCCCTATTTACATAAACAAAATGGCAACGGTCAGACAGGTAGGATGTGAACAACTTTAATGCCTGTCCATTACATCATTAAGTGATATAATGTTAATATACCATGCCACTTGAACTATCAACATCTCAATGTGCTTTTCACCTTAAAATGTACAGATAACTACCATAGGTGACACAATAGAAAGCCACACAATGAATCAGAGTTCATCATAAATGTCCAATACACTATAGACAGTGAAACGGGTCATACACAAAAAGACAAAACTCCAACAGAATAACACGCATGACTTAAATTTAATGCATTAAATAACAGAAAATGTAACAGAACACCCCAAAGTAGATTACTAATAGCAAAAATAAGAAACCCCAAAAATATTTATGCTAAATATCATATCATGCAGGGACTGCTGTGAATCTCCCTTTACTGTTTTTTTTTATATATGTATATTTGTTTATTTTTTACCTTAAATTATATGGTAATAAATAGTTTTTACTTTCAAAAACCATACATTTTGGTGTATGTTAAAGTAAAATTACTGTGATGTTAGTTAACTAATTAAGAGAATTTAACTGCACCATTTTGCGTGTTATTTATTTATTATTTCAAGTACTGTGTATTACAGTGTACAAAAAACAGTGAAACACCATTAAAGCGCCATCCCAGATCATGGAGCCGTTTTCTTTCAAAGCCGAACTAAGCTCATTTATCTTCTCACCTTCTCCAAGCTTCTTAACTGAGACAAACTTTTAATTGGAAAAACAAATGTCTTGCAGAAACCTAGCTTTATCCCCCACCTTTTTTTGTCCCCTACTTCTCCAATATGTTTGGAGTCTTCATGTTGTATCAGTCATAGTATTACTACCTTGGTCTGCAGTCTAAATGGCGTAGTTGGTGGAGGTGGTAAAGTGAAAGATGATCTGCTTCATTATCATATTTTTGACAAAATGTTTCTTAAAGGGGCAGTTTGTTTACTCACCCTGATGTTTTTCAAAACAGACTTACTTTCTGAAACACAAAATGAGATGTTTATGCTGATCTTCTATCTCTACAGATATCTGTACAGTGAAAGTGAATGGGGACCAGAGGCTGTTAAGCTCCAAAAAAACAACATAGAAGCATCAAGCAAACGTTGTCCGAAGAATTCATGCACTACATCTTAGATCTTTTGAACCATATGATAGCTTTTTGTGAGAAATTGACCACATTTTTTATCTTTAAAAAACAAAAACATATCTGATATCCATGGTCACCATTTACTTTCATGATATAAAGAACAGCTTGGCTATTCTGCTAAATATTTCTTTTTGTGTTCCATGGAAGAAAGAAAGTCATTCAGTTATCAAAACCTATGAAGATGAATCAATTATTTACATTTTTGGGTGAACTATACTTAAATCGTTCTCTTTTTTTTTTTCCCCAAGACGGAGCCATTTCAGAAGCCGGTGTCATTGGAACAGCATCCTGATTATGCAGAGTATATATTTCATCCCATGGATCTCTGCACTTTAGAAAAGGTGAAAGTGAAGCATTTGATCCTGAAAAATCAACATGTATTATAATGTATAATCTCTGGCATGTTATGAAAGGGTTTCATTATTGTGTTCACGTTTTGCTCCTATTCAGAATATCAAAAAGAAAATGTACGGCTCCACTGAGGCTTTCCTTGCTGATGTGAAGTGGATTTTGCACAATTGTATCATTTATAATGGAGGTTGTTTGCTAACAGTTTCACAAGTATTGTCAAATTTCTTTCTGCTGAGGGTTTATGTTAAAACTGTTTCCATCTGTTTCTTTCTTAGGCAACCATAAACTTACAGCGACGGCTAAAGTTATTGTAAAAATCTGCGAGCATGAAGTATGTATTGTAAACGATAAGAATTGTAAGCAAAAATTCTTTGTTCCGTACCAGTTTTTTAAACGCCAATTATCTTTCAGATGAATGAGATTGAAGTCTGTCCAGAGTGCTATCTCTCTGCATGCCAGAAAAGGGACAACTGGTTTTGTGAACCGTGTGTGAGTGTCTTACACTAAACAAAATTAAATTCCTTCTTCACATAGCAACCAGTGTAAGTTACCCATCTGTTCATGAAATGTGTGTGTCCATCAGAGCAACCCCCACCCTCTGGTCTGGGCCAAGCTGAAGGGATTCCCGTTTTGGCCTGCCAAAGCTCTTCGAGACAAAGATGGACAGGTGGATGCACGGTTCTTTGGGCAGCATGACAGGTGATGAACCTTTGAACCACATATTAACCATCCACTATGCAGCAAAATGTCAATTAAAAACTGAAGTTTAATCTTAATCTGAGTTTTAGTCCTAATCAGAAGTGAGCATCAACAGTGTTGCATAATTGCACATTGACAACTCATCCAAATGTTTTTTTTTCTCCATAAAAATTCGTTTTTCCTTAGAAATAGATTTCACTAAGCTTCTTTGTGTACAGTGCACAGATTACTTTCATGTATTTTTGTTGCAATTTTATAGATTAGTTGTTGCAGCCCCACATTTCTCCATAAATCCATCTTAAAATCAAATGAAATGAAAAACTAATACGTTTTGATTGGCTATGCCTATGATTGATATCGTACTGCCTTTCAATTTAGGCGAAGACAGAAATATTACTTGGCATTTCACATAATTTATAGATATGGTTAAAAGTTGGCGGTCGAGCGTAACATCACAGTATTATTTTATTCTAATTTATTTGTTTTAATATACAGGGCCTGGGTTCCTATTAACAACTGCTACCTCATGTCCAAAGAGATTCCATTCTCTGTGAAAAAGACCAAGAGCATCTTCAACAGTGCCATGCAGGAGATGGAAGTGTATGTAGAAAACATCCGCAAAAAATTCGGAGTTTTTAATTACGCCCCATTCCGCACACCTTACACACCAGACAACCAGTTCCAGATGCTCCTGGACCCGGGAAATCCTGGCGCGGGCTCCATCAAACCTGAAAAACTTGAGAAGATCAAGTTCAGCTTTGATGTGACGGCATCTCCTAAGTTGCTCGTGGGCAAGAGCATGGTGTCCAGTGGGAGCGTAGGGGGCGGGACAGGAAGACGAATCTCATTGACGGATATGCCTCGTTCACCGATGAGCACTAACTCCTCTGCCCATACGGGATCTGATGGAGAACAGGAGACTGCAGAGAAAGGTCATGCTAGAGCGGCCCTGCCCCATTATAGCACTGGAGAGGAGTCACTGGATTGCACTGGTATATATAAGTTTAAAACATGCACACTGTTGCTTTGCATATGTATGGTCTACTTGTTATTGAAAAGGGCTTGTGAAGATATACAAGAGATCAGAAGCAACCTGCCAAAAACATGTATTGCTATAGTTTTAGACACTGTCATTAATTGAATTGTGTTATAATAGTATTTAAACATAGGAGTATGTTTTATTAAAGCTCAGATCTACTCTTGCAGCATCGTCTACCCCTCCTAAAGCAGGCAACACCTTAGAAAGCCCTAAACCCTTCCACTCACCAGCTCCCAGCACCCCAGTTAAACAGGAGAAGACCCCCAGCACTGGCAGCATCCTCAACCTCAACCTTGGTAAACCTCCTTCAGTTGATTTATCTCTTTTCTTTAAAAAAAAAAAATAAGCATATGTATTTTATGAATATACATTACCATTCAAAAGTGTAGGGTTTAAATGTTTTTGAAATAAGTTTCTTATGCTCAGGGCTTTTATTTGATAACAGAAATATTGTAAAACAAAATGGATTGTGAAAATATTATTTTGATTAAAGATTATGAATGATGAATGATTCATAATAATAAATACTGATATATATATATATATATATATATATATATATATATATATATATATATATATATATATATATTAGGGCTGTCAAACGATTAATCGCATCCAAAATAAAAGTTTGTGTTTATTTATGTGGGTGCACTGTGTATGATTATTTTATGTTCAGTATATAAATACACACATATGCTTGTATATATTTAAAAAATATTTTCATGTATTTACTGTATATAGATTTATAGATTTATATATAATTTATATTATATATAAATATACATATTTTATATATAAATAATATTTTTTTCTTAAATATACACGCGTGTGTGTGTATTATATATATATATATATACACATACACACACACACACACACACACACAATAATTATACACAGTGGACCCACGTATATTATGTAAACACAAACTTTTATTTTGCATGCGATTAATCGTGATTACTAATATATATATATATATATATATATATATATATATATATATATTAGAATATATATATTAGAATTTTCTTTTTATAAAGAATATATATATATATATATATAAAGAACATTTTTTTTTCACTGAAACACAAAAATACCACACAAAAAATAAGCCTCAAGCACCTGCAGCAGCCCATACTAATAAACTGTTTTCTATTTATTTATTTTTTTCAAATGTGATTTCACTGAATTTTCAGCATCATTACTTTAGTCTTCAGTGTTATTCCAAGGAAAAAAAGATTTACTAAATTAAATTTTGTAAATTAAGATTTAGTAAATTAGCGTGAGAGCGCAATTCCAAAAAAAAGCACCAATGGGAGTGACATGTTCTGCAAACACTACCATCTAAGATCATCGCAAATTAGTGTCTGGTTTAACACTTGCTTATTTTAGGTGGTGAATACCAGTAAATTGACTAGCGCAAACCTTAGTAAATCATCTTGCATGGTTCATTTAAATACTCTCCTCCCATAAATTTTGAGTCTGAAAGAGAAACTCCTACAAATGGATATACAATAAGGTCAGCCGCAAAAATAACTGTGTCCACGCCTTTTCATTGCTAATCTTTCACACCATGTCTTTAGTAAATCCTGACAGTAGTTTTGCCCATAGTAGAAAGTAGAAAGTAGAAAGGCCCATAGACTTTCTAAATCTTCCTAGATCTTATTTACACTAAATATTCTGTACCTCAAGAAAGACTAGTGAATTAAGAAAATTAACTCTTTTATATGCTCATAATAGTCTAATGAGAGCCTTGTGATCTCTTTCAGATCGTAGTAAGGCAGAGATGGACCTGAAAGAGCTGAGTGAAAGTGTCCAGCAACAACAGCAGCAGGGGGCTCAGCCGTCCCTCACCTCTCCAAAGAGACAAATCAGAAGCCGTTTTCAACTCAACCTGGACAAGACCATAGAGAGCTGCAAAGCACAGCTGGGTCAGTTCATAAACACAAAAGCCATTTTTACACTATTAATTGAAGTAAAATTGCAGTGGCACCGGCTTTCAGTGTTTTATTCACATTGGTGGCATTCACACACCATTACCAAAATTACGTTAAACATTTTATTTTGCAAGAAATTTAGAAGAAGAAAAAAAAAACTAGAATGTTTTTTTTTTACTAGAATGGTTTTGATTAACTCAATACACCAGTTTTTCAATAGAAATTTTTGATTTCTCAAGATATTTATAATTAAACTGTTGTCAAAAAAAGATGGCACAAAGATTCTTGGATTGTTTTTTCTTCTTTCATATTCCTGTTTTCACCAGTCAGTTAGTTACACTCTGATCTGGCAGTCATTTATTTTACAATGCCTTTTTATTTGTGAAGAAATTGTTAGTGATTGTGTTATTACTATTCTGAGGGTTAAACATTTGCTCTATCTTACAGGTATAGATGAAATATCTGAGGATGTATATAAAGGGGTAGAACACAGCGATTCAGAGGAATCCGACAAGTCTGACTCAAGCGACAGTGAATACGCCAGCGATGATGAACAAAAATCCAAGAGTGGCCAAGACTGCAAAAACCCAGTTGATGATAAAAATGAGAAAGAGCCACCCAAGAAAAAGTCAAAACCATTGGCTGCTGCTGGTAAGGACAAAGACAGCAGCACAGAGACTGCCGCTACGGCCAGTATAGCAACAAAAGGAGAAACCAGCCAAAAAAGCACCTCCAACCCTACAGCTAAAGACAAACCAGGTATGGACTCAGAGAAAGAACCTCCTGAGAAACAGAAAGCAGCTCAAGTATCTTCAGATACCAGAGAGAAACCCAAGGGCAGCTCTGAAGAGGACGGGCTACCGGCATCTGTGGATGTAGACATGGACTCAGATTCTGAGAGGGAGCTGGTCATTGACTTGGGGGAAGAGCAGGCAGGGAAGGAGAGGAAGAGGAACAGGAAAGATTCAGCCACTGTCACCGCACTCAAAGAGCCCACAGCCCCCAAAACTGAAGGTCAGATTCCCTTTATGAGTCAGTTTCAATAAAGCATAGGACTGCCAACCAGTCCATTTAATACGGAATCGTCTTGTATTTAAGGGCCCGTCCACACTACGTTTTCGTTAAAAAACGGAGAATTAAAACGAATACGATCTCCGTCCACACCAGCGTTTTATCTGCATATTAAAAATGATCTCCTTCCACATTAAAACGACTGAAAACGCGGATCACGTGACCATTCACCAACACTGGGCATGCGCGTGCCGGTGTAAACAGTGATTGACGAATCAGGGAAGGATACGTCATGACTGGAGCCAATCATGGAGCCAAGCATCAGCCTCTGCGTCAGCGTTTCTGAAGTCCTACGTTTTGTCCCGTCTAAACTAAAACGCCCTCCGGAGATTCAAAACGCAAAACGGAGCTGCAGCGTTTCTAAACTTCTCCGTTTTAGGTCTTCGTTTTTCCCGTTTTAGTCTGGACGGGAGGTGCAAACGTAGCAAAAGGTCTCCATTTTTAAACGAAAACTCAGTAGTGTGGACGGGGCCTAGGACATCGAAGTAGCGTTCCATATTAAACCCAATCTCCTGTAGAGGCAGTAGTGTAGTCTATGGCAGAGGTCTTCACCCCTGCTCCTGCATGGGACCCATTGTCCTGAAAAAGTTTATTTCAAACCTGCTTTTTGTATTTTCAAGCGATCCTGATATTTTCAAGCGATCCTGAAAAACTTGTTTTGCGATGGGTGACCACCTAGTTTGAGGGCGCTTTCACACTAGCACTTTTGGTGCGCACCCGGATTCAAAGGACTTCAGAGTTCGGTTCGTTTGGATGATGTGAACGCTTTCTTCCGAACTCGGTTGCGCACCCGCGAACCATACTCGAGTCCGCTTAAAAAGGGTGGTCTGGGGTATGGTTCATGTGAACTCTGGTACGATATGATATGATACGCAATATGAACGATATGATATGAACGCAATCGAACCAAACTGCAGAAGTGAACCAATATTGATAATGTATAATGTGGATGACAGGACAGTCGTCAGTGTGCTCATGCGTGTGTGTATATACACTTACTTTGACGAAAAACGGGATTGACGCACTGCAGGCAAAGAGAGGATTTATGCTTGCCTTTGTCTTCCAGATGTCTTTGGAACGATTTTAGTATACTTTTGCGGAAGACAGACTTAAGCGTGTTTCTGTATCTTTTCTTTGAAAACACAACCAAAAGAAAAACAAATGTGAAGCGAGCATTTCTTTCCATTTTCACACCAAACGTACGGTGGTTCGGATACAAATAATATAATGTGAAAACAGTCCATCAGGGGCAGGGGGAGGGGGGAGAAATCAAACTCTGGTTCGGAACACGCAATCGAACCAAGTGTGAAAGCGCCCTAAAAGAGATCAATGCCCTACCTGAATGTGAGAGACCATACGTATATCAATGTCCATTAGTGGAAGGCTAATAGTCAGCATGAAAGTTGTAATAGTCTGTTCTTCTCTATTGTGACGTATATTGGAGGCAGTGAAATGGCTCGAACAAGAAAAAAAACCCTGCTGAAAATCCAGCATGGCTGTTCTGCAGCATAAGGTGATGCTGGTTGCTGGTTCCAATCATTGGATGTGGGAGGGAGTGCTGGTGAACCACCAAGATCAGCACTATACCAGCCATAACCAGAATAAACCAGCCTGGTCCAGCATGGAATTTGTGCTGGTTTATGCTTGATTTTTCAGCAAGGAATGTAAGGCAGCTCTTGATTTTGTCCAGTGGGAATTGGTTTAGTGACCGTTGCTATGTCCGACAAGCTACGCCGCTCTCATACCACACCATGTTCTTCTCACACAGTGAAAAATGCATTGCGGAGCAGAGAGGACACTGAAAACCTTTGTCCTTCCCTTACGCCAATAAACACGTCATCAAAGAAGAAATGTCACTGCATTTATTTTGATTAAAGATTACGAGGGAACATGATTTTTTATTTTTATTTTTATTTTATTTCGATGTGCATGGATAAATCATTTATAATAAATACTGCTTTAATCTATAGTATTTCTAGGATAATTGTCATTTCTGATTTCATGGTGACTTTAAACTTGGGCCTCATTATTGTTTTTTCATATTAAACACAAAATTAGCCTACTTACCAGTTACCACACACAAAAAAGTCGCAAGCACCTGCAGCAGCCCATACTAATACGTTCTCTGACATTATTCGTACATTGTTGAAACATTTTGGTTCTAATTTTTAAATGTCATTGTTTAAAAAAAAATGTTTTATTGGCAGATGTCTCAAAGACATTCGGGTTTTTCTGACATGAACACATTTGTTTTGCTTCTAAAAAAGATTTCTTTTAGAAGCAAAACAAATGTGTTCTTGTCTGAGATTAATTTTTGCTATCCTTGATATAACTGCAATGACACTGTGTGTACTCCAAGCTTCCCTTTTATACTTATTTTCATAAAGAGCTGATGTTGGCAACCCAATTGAGCAGTAGCCTAATACTATTAACCCAGCTTCTTTAAAGTAAGACAATTCTAGAAACCTCTATTACACCTTACCATTTAATTAGTACCATTTGACAGTTTAAAGCGTCAAGTAGGCCTAATTTTTCTTTTCATAGGCTACTGAATCAGTTGCTTCGTGGTGATCGAGATCATATAACCTGCCGAATACTACTTGTTTTAGCCCGGTAACCCCAATATTATCAGATAGCTTCACTCATAAAATTAATAACAATCTCATCGGTAAGCGAAAACTGTTTTTAATTTTGATTGGTCAATCGCGCCATTTCGTTGTCAGTCAGATATTTTTTAAGCCGATGAAGTCAGCCAGGGACCATAACGCGTCGCGGACACGCGCTTTCGTTTCATACAAACGCGATAGACGCCATATTTTACCTCACAGATTATAATACCGATAGAAGAAAAATTCTCTTACAGAGTTTAAGTTCTAATGTTACTTTAATATCGTTGTAGTGTGCGTCTGGTTGCTAAGCCTATTGTGTTGTTGTAAACTTTTTCGTTGCTGACGTTTATAATAAACAGGTAGCCTTACAATCGTATACGATTGTAAAATAATTAGGCTAAAGCTCAAATTAACATTTCATGTCCATTATATATTTTGTTTAGCGAGTAGCTGTGTAACGTCGTTAATAAGTAATTGATCTATTTGAATCACTGTAACAGGACAAAAACAGAAACTAATGATAAACCAGCAAATGTCTTGTTAAAAAGTTATGTTTTTAGTTGAAGTTTGATTTATTGCTTGACCGTTTTTGTGTTTTATTGGTGTTTTTAGAATCATTGAGAGAGATACTATTATACTTATTTAAATTTTGTTTTTATATTTTCTATTTTCAAGTTTTAGTAATTGTATTGTTTTGGGCATTTTTATTAGTGACTTAGTTGCTTTTAAATATGACTTGATATTTTGAATTTATTATTTTATTTTTATATTTTGTTTCTATTTTCATTTTAGTAATTTTGTTGTGTGTTTTTAGTTATTTTAGGACATCAACATATATTTCTCCCATGAGAAATATTGCATTGGAAACTGATTTTTTTTTTTATTTCAACTAGCCTTATGAAAATGTTTAGTGGTAATGTTTTAGTTTACTATAATAATAACCCTGTCTCATACTCATGTTTTTCTTTGACTGCAGGTAAAGCCACTCCAATTTCAAATGCTCTCACCCAGCCTCAGAACTCAGCAGCCCTTTCCTCCTCCCCAACTATGAAAGACCCATCTCAGTCCCCAATGTCTGTCCCGCTTAACATAATACCCCTCACAGCAGCTCCGACCAGCACTGCTCTGACCTCCTCCACCCTCCCCATCACCACTCCCTCCAACGCCAACAGTTCCTCACCCATCTCCGCCAGCACAGTAAAGAAACAGCGGCCCTTACTTCCCAGAGAGACCGTGCCTGTGGTTCAGCGGGCCGTCGTGTGGAACCCTACCACCAAGTTTCAGACATCCTCTCAAAAGTGGCACATGCAGAAGGTCCATAGGCAACAGCAGGGCCAAGCGCAACCGGCCACACAGGCTCAGGTGTTAACACAGGTACAGCAAAGCCAACAGCCGCAGCAGCAAGCACAGGTCTCCTCATCCTCGTCGGGACAACAGCCTTCATCCAGCACCAGATACCAAACGCGACAGGCTGTGAAAGGTATTCAGTTCAATACGATTAAATAAAGAATTAATATACTATAAATGTCATATATATATATATATATATATATATATATATACACACACACACACATACATATATTATTTTCTTTTAAGTCTCGCTGCTTGGTAAGGATGGATTTATTTTATTCAAAATACAACAAAAACAGTAATTTTGTGAAATATTTTAACAATTTAAAATGACTTTTCTATTTAAGTATATTTTTTGAAATTTTTTTACATCATTACTCCAGTTGTCACATGATCCTTCAGAAATCATTCTAACATGCTGATTTTCTGCTGAAGAAACATTTATTGTTGCTATTATTATTATCATCAATGTTGAAAACATATTTGTACACATTTTATTTTCAAGATTTGATGAATAGAAAGCTCAAAAAGAACATTTTTCTCAAATAGAAAGCTTTTGTAAAATTATACACTAGCCTACCGTTCAAAAGTTTGGGATCAGTGCAAATTTTATTTTTTTGGAAAAGTTGTTAATCATATTATTCAACAAGGATGATCAAAAGTGACAGTAAAGACATTTATAGTGTTGCATAAGCTTTCTATTTCAAATAAATGCTGTCCTTTTGAACTTTCTATTAATCAAAGAATCTTGAAAAGAATTGTACGCAAATATTTTCAACATTGATAATAATAATAATAATAATAAAATGTTTCTGTTTCAAATAAATGCTGTTCATTTAACTCTATTTTGCATGTTTTTACTGTATTTTTGATTTAAAAAATCAGCCTTGGTGAGCATAAGAGACTTCTTTCAAAAACATTTTTTTAAATGATTATTCCACACTTTTTTTGTATTATTCCACACATATGAATATGAAATATGACATTAAACATGTAAAAATCACTCAAGTTACACTGTCCACCAGCAGCTTCTCTCTTGCCTCCCATGAGCCCACTGAGTTTTTAACAGACCCCCAAAGCGTGCCGTGGGTTTGGTGGGGATTAATGAATGCATTCCGATTGGCTACACGAAATGTTAATGCATTATTATGAATGATGTATTTTTTTTTTTTTTGGTGTGTTTAAATCCAGCTGTGCAGCAGAAAGACACCCCACACACCACCTCCACCTCTTCAGTAACCCTGGTGACCAGCACACCGGTATCAGCCACCGTGATGGCAGGAGCCACTGTCAGCTCTTCCTCTTCATCATCATCTTCCACAACTGGAGACTTCCAGATCCCCACCACATCTGCAGATGTAGCAGCAGACATAGCCAAGTACACTAACAAAGTGAGATCGCTAATAGACAAACAACATCATTAGATAAAAATGTAATTATTTATGTGTCTGACTAGTTTTTGATCTATTAATAGATCATGGATGCAATTAAAGGGACGATGACCGAGATATATAATGACCTTTCCAAGAGTACGTCGGGAAACACAATAGCTGAGGTTTGTATTTAAGTAAACCTGGAGAAAAGCAAAGCATTATTGGTGAATTAACAACTTGAGTACATGAATAAAAAAAAACCTTTCTACCCTGTTACAGATTAGACGGTTGCGAATTGAAATCGAAAAACTGCAGTGGCTACATCAACAAGAGTTATCAGAGATGAAACACAATTTAGGTATGTTATTTTCTCATACACTCTTAAAAATAAGATCTTCTACCACCCATGGAACCTTTTCTATTCAACAAAAGGTTGTTTATAGTGGAAAAATTTTATTTAGATTATCTGTTTCCAGTGTTTCCTCTAGGATTTTTCCAAGCTGTGGGGGCAGGCCCATTTCCCCCGGCGGGGGGGGGGGGCACGCCCCCTTGTCTCCCCAAAGGGGGCCACGCCCCCTTGTCGCCCCAAAGTATTATAATCGATCATGCGCATCCCGTGTGCAGAATGATGCACTTGAAGCAACACCAAGTCACAGCACGCAACGCTTCACATTGAAAAGAACATAGCGAAGGGATTAGATCTATAATATGCTTAGTAGGGCTGGACGATTTGGGGAAAATGTCATATTGGCATTACTGAGGTCAATATTGCAATTGTGATATGCGATTCCGATACAATAAAATGCTTTCATGAGTCCAACTTGCTTGGTTCTAAAGTAAAATGCACACACAGCTTAGTGATCATTCTGTGTATTAATGTTTATTTCTCAACTCAAACTAAAAACAACAACTAAATGATTGATAACACCTATAATGATCAATAAACCAACCAAACCATCATTACAGTGAAAGCTATCAACTTTTTAAAAAAAATTATTAGGCTAAAAAATTTTTTAACAACTTTTAAATTAAGTGAACTTCAAACAATCCCCACATAAACCCATAATAAAAACCATATTTACCTGTGCCCTTCCTGTCTTAACAGGTAGGATACAGAAATTGAATAAAGTTATCAAACAGTCTGCGCTGCATGAATTATAAATTATATATAGAATAATCCTTATTAAAGCTACAAAAGTTCTTTAGTCAAGATCAGTGAGTAATTTTCTAATTTCCCTTTGTTCTTTTAACTTTACTGACAGAACGCTTTATTCGCTGCTGGCGCTTTAAGAGAACCCGTTGCCGAGACGCGGATCTCACATGCGCCTCATAGCACAACTCTTTTCGTCCATAAGACTTTTCTTACGTTATGAAGATACTCGACAAAACGACATTTTGGCATAATTGTGTGTGCTATTGTTCGTTCAAGCTCGAAAGAGAACTGTATTCTGGCACGCGTCAGTGCATGCGCATTATGGCTGCGAGTCTCATTTAGGGCATTCACAGGCAGCTTTTCACTTCTTGTCGTGCAAAATGCGAAAAGGCATTTGCACGAATAAGAGCGGGATCGTGTAACACTAGTCAAAGGATGACAAAAATGAAGAGATGCTGCATAGCCCTATTTGTTTATTTCATATAAAATCGCGGCATTTTGCGTTATATAATTGCATAGGTTTGAGATCGCTATTACGATTGCGATTTGATTAATCGTGCAGCACTAATGCTTAGTGTATTCTATATGCAACAGTTTTTTGAGCCTTTTCTTTTAACAGTTTTAAATTTCAGTGCGCATGAAGAACAATAGCACTCTCTCGACTCTATGCTGTAATCTCACATACACCCGGGAGAAGGGAATGTGAAAGGGCAATAAACTCCACTCCAGCAAGATAAAGTCATTTTATGAAAACCATCTACTTTATTCTTTATCTACAAATAAAGTATAATAATGGGAATATTGACCTTGAAGAGAGTGTCGTCGTGTCGCAAACGAACGCGACGTGCTGTGTGAATTCTGAATGAAGAATGAGGCGAGATGACTTTCCGTTAACTTTAACTTAGCGACTAAAATTACACATTATACAATGACTTTAGAAGTCTTGGAATATAGGGTGAAAACTTGATTGTGCTTTACAAAGTTTGTTATGCCTTTAGTGGGGCTTAACAAAATAACATAATACTATGCAGAATATCGGACGTCACTGAGAAGCTGCAGCCGTGGCGGGAGGATTTTAAGTGTGGCGGCCCGCCACGGGAGAATGAATGTAGAGGAAACACTGGTTTCTTTTAATAACTTTGAGGAAACAAAAACATTTCTACGAAAACCAGTTTAGATCATTTATTTAAAAAAGAGACATAATAGTTGTATCAGCAATGATACAATTCTGACCTATACTGCTAAGCTGATAATTAATTTTATGTCACCGTCCTAAACCTGTAAATGGCTGATATTAAAATTCTCTGAGCCTAGAGTATGACAAATAGATATTCATTTTCTGATTTGCATTTTGCTTATATATGCATTCACATCATTTTCAATGTCTTCCTAGCTATAAATTGAAAATGTTGTAATATTGAAATGATACTAATGTACTCAGAGCTAACCATGGCAGAGATGAGGCAGAGTCTTGAGCAGGAGCGAGAGCGAATCGTGACGGAGGTCAAGAAGCAGATGGAGGTTGAGAAACAGCAGGCTGTGGATGAAACAAAAAAGAAGCAGTGGTGTGCGAACTGCAGAAAGGAAGCCATTTTCTACTGTTGCTGGAACACCAGCTACTGCGACTATCCCTGCCAACAAGCACACTGGCCTGAGCACATGAAGTCATGCACACAGTCTGGTAAGACATGAGGCTCAGAACTCCAACAGAACTTTCACTGATACTTTGAATATACAACACGTGTTGCATGGAAACATGATCAGTGTCACATGATCCTTCAGAAATATTTATTATCAATGTTGAAAACAGATGTGCTGCTCAGTATTTTTGTGAAATAATAGCATTTTGAAATAGAAATGTATTGTGGCAATGTTTTTACTGTTACTTTTGATGAATTGAGTGTGCGTGTACATGACTTGCATTATTAATAAGTATATGAAATTACTTTGTGAATTCCAGCAACATCATCACAGCAAGAACAAGAGTCAGAAGGCAGCACAGATGTTACTCCCAAAGCTCCTGGGCAGCCGAACAATGGACCCAGCTCACCAAGGGAGACTGTATCTGCTACACCTGCAGACAAAGACAGTGAAGCAGATAAAGCTAAGGACAATGTCACTATCACTATGTCCTAGCTCACATGTAAAAAACACAACAAAAAAAAACTTACACTACAACAGCACTTATGTTTGTACAGCTGTATATAGATGTTGTCAAATTCTTCACTACAAAAACTCACGTTTCAACTAACGTTTGTCTTGCCTGATTGTGCTTATGTGTTTTTTTTTTTTTTCTTCGTTTTTT
Organism: Pimephales promelas; assembly: GCF_988280905.1. Taxonomy (NCBI): domain Eukaryota; kingdom Metazoa; phylum Chordata; class Actinopteri; order Cypriniformes; family Leuciscidae; genus Pimephales; species Pimephales promelas. The sequence goes on along the minus strand of NC_142789.1, from coordinate 16,313,043 downwards.
TTTTCTTTTCTGTTATGACTGTCTGAATGTTCCAAAACTAAGACGCAAAGACCATCCAAACATTTTCTGCTGTAGGATTGAGAGGTTTGTCCTATTGCACTGTTGAGTTTGATTGTAACAGAATGACCAGTTTATTTCTTTTTCTTTCAAATCTTGTGGGTGGGGTCTGATAACTTTTGAGTTCATATTTTTAATGTTGCCAAAATTATATTTATTATAATTCAGAACACCTGATTTGAAGGTATAATCTAAAAGAATGAGTAAAATCATTCACTTTAAAAATGGTTACAGCGACATGCTTTTTTTTTTTAAATTTCCAAGTCCAAAAAATGGTACAAAATTGTGGTGAGTTTTATTTTTTGTATTTTTAAGAAAAGTCTGTGCTGTATTTATTGGAATATCTTATTTATGCTAATTTATCAAAAGAACATTTGGTTATATAAAACCTAAGAGACTACATTATATATTGTCCATACATTGCTAAGACGAGTTTGAACACTGTTTCACAAATTTTACTGCTTTATCTTGTTCAATTTTGTGCGTCCATGGAAAGGAGACGATTGAAACATGTTGTGAAATTGTATTATCACTAGATAAGAGTGAGCATTATACATGAGACATCTGTTCATTTGGTTACCTGTAACATATCTTAAACGCCTTCATTTTTTTTGTTTAGTCTGTTCACCTGATCCTGTTTGTTATTTTGTATCTGTAGGATCTCATTTGCTCTCTTTTTATTTATGTTAACCTTTAACAGTTGAAACGTACATTTACGTTTACAGTTGCAAGGTAGTGCTAGTCCAGTGATGAATGACAGATTTTGTCATGCCTATATTGTTGGTGTCAAATAATTACTTGCCTTTAAGATGCATTTGCCTTTAAGATACTTTAAGACAAGTAATTTATGCTTCCCTCTTGATCTTTCAAAAATACCTGATTACTTTGTATTTAAACATTTAATTGGTTTTATTTAAGTTTTAATATCCTTTTTTTTAACTGGACTGTAACTTCACAACAACACAGATGATTAAGAAAGTTTAAAGTACTTTTTTTTTGTTTATTGTAATTTTGCATATAGCAATCATTTTGATGCTGTATTCTCAACGTTTTAAGAAAAAAAACTTATGAACCCATAAGATACTGTATCTATGAACCACAAACATTCCTCTGTTATGCTATTAATAGTGCATAAATATGTTATTCCAAAACATGTACAGAAAAGGAGAGCGTTCAAGAAGAACAGATAGATGTTTACATATTGTATATAAATAAAGATCTGGTGGTCTAAATTGTAATTAATAGTTTTTGTATGGTGCAAGTGAATAAAAGAGAACACTTATGTAAATGTTTCACATTGGAGTCATATTTTAATGAGTGATTGACAGTAACAATAGAAAAAAGTGGACTTCACACACACCTATACACCTTATTTGGACCATCAAATGTGTTTTTATATTACAGTATTACAGAAAATGTGTGTAAAGTTGTATGCTTGATGTATGTCTGAGTTACATATAAGTGATTACTAAAACAAGTGTTTTGTTTTTGCCGCAGTATGTATGTGGTGGCTTGTGCATAATATTTTGTGGATATCTGTGTTATTATTGCTGTCAAATCTTGTATCAATCTGAAGACTTGCTGGGTCTAAAGGACGGTAATAAGGCAAGTCCGAATCTAATGTTTAATGTAATGTGGGGTGAACTTTATTCATTTATTAATCGAAACAAATGTAAAAGGAAACAAAATAAACAAAATAGCAGACTCCAGGAACACATAAATGGACCAGAACTGAGAACGCCAACAGATTCTGTAGACTTATATTAATATATACACAACATAACAACGGACAGGTGTAAACAAAGAATCATTTTTGGCGCTTTTCCACTGCACGGTTCGGTTCGGTACGGCATGCTTTGGCGATTTTCCACTGCATAGTACGGAACGGCTAGGCTCAGTATGGCTCACGTGTGGCACTTTTCCACTCCATGGTACAGTACGGTAAGGCTCGCTTTAAATGGTACCTGGTCTGTTGAGGTTCCAAGCGTACTGTACCGGTACTAAAATGTGATGTGAAACACTGCAGATCACTGATTGGTCAGACAGAATCATCACTACCAGCGTCATTATATTTGCGACCAATAGACATCGACAAGAGAAACCAAACCTGCTAGATTTAAATAGCCAGTAACAGCCACCACTGTTATCGAACAGTCTTTAATCCCACCCACTTTAAAGCGGTACTAATTGCAGTGGAAAAGCAACCGAGCTAAAGCAAACCGAGCCCTGCCGTGCCGTTGTACCACTCAGTGGAAAAGCGAAGCGAGCCAAACTGTGCCGAGCCGAACCGTACTGAGTCGTACCGAGCAGTACCAGCAGTGGAAAAGCGCCATTTGGAAACTAATGTGGGTAACTAGAAACAAACGCAAACAAAGACTAAACACAGGAAGTGAGATACTGGAACTATGGGTACAAGGAATCCTGGAAAAAAGACAGGAATCATTACCAAGCAGATTCAAGACTCTCCAAAAAAGGAAACAAGAGTCTAGGAGGGTGATGGAGCAGAGGCAGAACAGAGGAGGGATGGATGACCAGGCTCATGGAGTGGTAAAGGGCCTGGAGAGAGAGACAGACTAGATGGAGCTGAAGACCACCAAGGCAGAGCTGGAGACCACGGCGGGGTATGGAACCACATCGGTGCAGGCGTAGCTTGAGACCACACTGAAAATGCAACAAAGTGCAGAGAGAGTTTGATCCTATAGCAGGGAGCTTAGAGTTCAGAATCGGCCTCTGACAGAAAGTACAGAGTTCAATGGTGGCATCTGAGGTAGCAACAGAGCTGATGGGGGTACAGAGAGTTCAGAAATGGTCTCCGTAACAGTAACAAAAAGTCCAGAGATGACATGGAGCAATGATGGCCTCTGTGGCTATAACTGGAAGCACAGAGGGTTCAGAGGTGGCCTCCTTAGCCATGGCGGGACAGGCAGATGGTTCAGAGACAGCCTCCTTGGCCTTGACTAGGCAGAAAGAGGGTTCAAGTGTAGATATTGCCACCTCTAGAGGAGTAAGTATGTGCGGCCCAAACACACAAGATGGCGGTTGCCATCACAGGAAGTGCGGCAGACAGAGAATCTCCAGGACCACTGGACCTGGGACAGACCACCTGTCTCGGAAGTGCTAAGAACACTGGACTTGGAACCACCTGACTTGGAAGTGCTAAAACCACCATTCTCAGGGTACACTTCACAGCTTGGGAGTCAGGTTACTTAGACAATCTGTGCTCTGTCACAGCAGCAGGCAGAGATAGATACAAAAGTACTCATGTCCTATTTAGAGAACTTTGAAAATTAAGAGGACTAAAAGCTACTTGGTGCCCATACAAGATATAATCTCAGATTAAACTCACACCTATATAGTCAGACCTCAGATCAAGCATTTCTGTTGGAGGAGTGCATCAGCTCAATTTATTCCTCAGAGACTGTTGCGAGTGAGAGAGTTTCAGAACTGGACAGATTTTTTTCACCCAGCCCTGGAAAAAATTAGAGTCTTTGGGTCTGGCTTGTGAGAGTTTAAACTTGAGTGTTATGGGTTTGCCTTCAAGGGTGATTAAGACTTTTAAGAATACGAGAGTGGTTTCAGAGTGCTCTGCATATCGGAAATGGAATGTGTTTGAGCAATGGTGCACAAATTGGAAAAAATTAAGTTATTTGTTTCATGGCTGAGGGCTCAGTCTACCAGTCTACCATGTGGTGTAATTGGTAATTCCAGGATTGGTCATGCCTGAGGCTCAGGAAAGCCAGACCTACATCAAGATGTTAGGTCTGGGAACTCACAATTGGCATGCCTCAATCCGAGGGCCGGGATAAACAGTTGTCTTTCAAAATTCCTCTGCATGCAATTGGATAGCGCTACAACCAACCAGAGCAACGAAAGGCTGTAGATGAGTGAGTCCCATATGCGTTTTCCCACCTGTGGAGCTAGTTGATATATTAAACTTTTGCCGTATCCGGTCTTCAAAAGTGACGTTCTCTTAACTCCAAGTCTCCGAGTCCTCCAGAGAGAGTCACGGCCAAAGCTGATTCGAAAGACTCCTGTTCGCCAGCAGCATCTTCTTTGTTTTCAAGTAGCAGGGAAATCACCTATGGAAACCATGCGGAACCATCACAACTCTGCTGTCATTATGTTAAGCCCGCCCAGCAACTCTATACACAATGTGATTGGCCTGTCCAGGCCTTTCCAGCTCGCAAGCCAACGGAGAGTTGCTAGACCGCACTGGCTGCAAAATAATTTTTGCATAATGAAATTATCCCATAATGAAATACCTCACTTCTGCTCACAGAACTGTGGTTAAGTACGTAACAAAATGTTATTTTGATTAAAGATTATCATTTTAAATAATGATGTGCACAGAATAATAATTTAATAAAAATCCCAGTACTCCATAAAATATTAGAATGGTCAATTCTTAATCAGCTGACAAAGTTCTACCTGCCGGTCATAGGGTCTGTCCTCTGCACTTCTTGTCTGGTTTGACCAAATACTTTAGAAAGAAGAAAGATTGTGCACTGATAACTATGAATGGGAGAAAGTGCAATGCACAATATGGTGGAATAAGTCCCACTTTCTAAATTAAAGAGCCAATCAGCTGCTTTAGATCCTGTGCATTGGCTGCTCCCGCCTGAAATGAAATGACTTGCCTGAAAGGGACTTTGGTTTGGCTCAGCTACTAATTCAGACCTCAGAAGAGCAGATAGTCCAGACTGCTGAGAGAATCATTGGTACAACCCTTCCCACACTTCAAGATCTGTACTCATCCAGAGTGAGGAATGGGGCTGGAAAAATCCCTCTGACCTCTCACATCCAGGCCATTTCTTCTTTGAAGTGTTGCCACTCAGAGCACTGAGTACCTGAACAGCCAGACAAAAGAAAGGGTTCTTTCCTCAGGCCATCTCTCTTATTAACCGGTAAATGCCCCCACTTTACAATAAGAACATGTGCAATGCCCGACTCTAAATACTTTTATTAGTTTAGGATATCATACCTCTTATTCACATCCCTTTATAAAATTGTAAAAGGGTCTGCATTGTCAATTGACTTTTTTTTTTTGCCTATTTTTATTTTCCTTTTATTCTTATTACCCTTGTCCCAATTGTTGTCATTCTGACTTGGAAGCTTCTGTCTTACATACACCTAAACCTAACCAACTCCGCCCCCTGATCTCTAAACCCACCCCTAATCCCTAAACCCAACCCTAATCCTACCCATCTCCACCCCTTGGATCGTGATCCGACTCCTCCCCGTGGATCTCATGTTCTGCATTGAGGTGCTACTGGACAAATCCCTTGCGAGTGTAAACATCTTTTTTTAATAGACGCCTGATTCTGAACACTAGAAGGCGCACTTCTGCATGTCAGATATCTGAAGATTATGCAGTTTCACCCCCACGACACTGCGTCGCTGTCCTAAATTGTAACTTCAACTTCGAATGTGGTTCGTCTCACGCTATCTGGAGCACTACAGGCAAAAATTCGCCGCCATCATCAACAAGAAAAGAAAATGGAGGTCACACCGTTGCATTGACCGTACGCCAAACTACATTAATGCTAACAAGTAAGTATGCATTTCCAGTTGTAATGAGCAGTAGTGCACGCTATTTCGCTGTTCATTTGCGCTTAATAAAGGTAGAGATGCAGACACAGTTTGTCATATTGAAACTAGCGCTCCAGTAATGGCGCCACGAGCCTCCGTATTTATTTGGTAAGAAAACATTATTCCAGATGGAGAAAACCAACTCGCAACAGAAAAGTAACATTACAGCTGTTAATCTGATTAATAGATGTTGCAATGCGAGTTTAAACGCATGTCTGTTTAATGAATTGATAACGTTAATCTTCTTATTAAAATGTGACTTACGTTATTCTCTAAACATATTGCTATGTATCCGATGGCATTATTTCTGTCTTTTAAAAATGTGATTGTTTTATGCGAATATTCATGCAGTGAAGTTTTGATTTGTTCTGTGTCGACAAAGTGGGTGTGTGCGCTTCTCTGCTCTAACGTTTAATGTTGTGCACAATGTTTTTGTGCTGTTATTTTGGTCTAATTTATCGTAATGTTAAGTTCGTTTGTATATGTACGTTATTTTGCTGCATGGATGGAAAAGTTAGCCCTTAGTTAGCAGATGGGTTTGACATACTTATAAAAAGGGTTTAAGTTTTTAAAATTTAATGATTTAGAATTTTATTCCATGATTTTTGAACTCTCTCTAAATTATTTTGTCATTTAATGATATTTAATGATAAAAATTACATATAACGTTAGATGTTAACAGCTTCTCACGTGGCTGCTCTCCGTGACCGAAACCCACCAGTGCTCTTGCTGCATGCAATTCGTTAACGAGTCGGTATGATTCCCTCGCCACACTGAGGCACACTAAATAATATACACCTACAAAAGCATATTTATCAATAACATAATCAGCAACATATGCGTACACAATGTTTTACTGGAACGCCTGGACTTATGAACCACGTGATCGCGCCATTGCTCGATGACGAAAAACGACAGAAAGGTCTGTTCGAAAGAACCGATTCGCAGAAATGTTAGATTTAGCACCAGTAGCTTACTATTTATGTACAGTCCATTCCGAACTATATTCAGTAATATTCAACGCTATATACACACAGGCTCGTATGTATAAGTCTTAGAAACAAAATAGCGGGAGTAAAATGATCTCTTGTGTGAGAGATTGTGAAATGGAGGTCGTGCGCTAGCTATTAGCTAACGTTAACGGGCAAGTAACAAATCTCTATTTCATCCTGGAAGAAAAGATTTTGTTTTATCTCATTTTGTCGCCTTTTCTTTGTTACTCTTATGTGAATTTTACAGTACGTAATATGGGTTATAGTTTTGCTTAGTTGCTCGTGTTAGTTTTGATGGCGTTTAACTTAAAGTTACGTTAAGCTAACGTTACGTGCTACTGTGGGCGGCCATTGCAGAGCACAGTTGTATTTTTTATTTAGTTTAAAACGACTAATGTACTATATGCAGTGTTCATAAATATCAGGCCTTCTTAAAATGCATCATCGTTCTTTAAGTTAGGCCTACACTAGACACGGTTAATTTTTATGGATCCAGCCACGTTAATAACTAGGCCTTGAGCACATGTGACGTAAATTTTCTTTTCATTCTTATTTCTTTTGTTTCAATATCTCAATATTTTTGGATAATGCATGACATGATTGCAGTAATATTTGCTTTTAATATTTGGTTTATTGCTGTAGTTGATGAATATTTTTGGTGTTTTTTTGAGCTACTATGCATTCAGATATATGGCATATTTAATTCTGTACAGAATGTCCATTTGCTTATTGTATGCAAGTAAACTTAAAACGTATTAACTGTAGTTTTTATTGATTTGTAGACATAATTAGCAATTTGTCACTCTCAGAAATCTATCTACAATGTGCAACATTGTGACATAAACATGCATATTTTTGTCTAATTGATCTTGTGTAACATTTTTGGTACATGGTTGGAGAGCTATTTTTATTTTTGTTGTATAACTTGGACTAAGATGGCTGAATAGGAACATAATATGCAGAAAAAGAGTTATGATTTGCTGAAATGACAACCTAGCACATGAGGTCAAGTTTTCATTGCTAATTTTTAACTCTTCTATCTTTTCGTTGTTTATAGATCACTATCTTAAATAGAAGAGTTCCAGTCATCATAGCAAACAGGTACAGCCTTTCACTACTGTTAGTATGAGAGACCGTATGTTTTTGACAACTGAAGTCCTACTGTTACTGTTTATTGTAGTGAGAATGGTTGACAGTAATTGTGTCCTGGAAACGTATTAATGAGTTATGCCACTTTACCTCCATTGCCAAATGTATGTTAGAGAACGCAGGTGTCTTCTTACAGCAGGTCTGGTTTTCTCTAGATTGCATTGTTAAAGATATATACTCACTTTATTGTTATTAATGCAGCTCTTGCCATTAAAATATCTTCATTGTGATATGCTGCATCATGCTGAGTTATGTATGCCTTATCCTAGATATATTTGACATAACTATCACGACGCGTCATACAAAAGTCCATCAAAGATGGCATGCAATTGTATGAAACTCAAAAGTAATTTTTGCATAGTAAGTAATATGACATTAATTTCTAGTGTGTAAACATGTTGAATGAATTGAACTAAATTATGAAAATTCAATGCATTGACTGTAATTCAAAAGTGCATTATAATTAGGCTACTAGAATAATACTCCTCCATGTAATAAATGTATTACACTGGTGTATGAAACTTAAAATACACAATTCAGTGGTGGAGGTTTTCAGTAAAACTTGATATATGCACATCTATTTATGTCTATTTGAAAGAGTTTATTGCTTGGTCTGTAGTCCTTTTCAGAAAAAAAATATTCAAACTCAAAATGCACAAACTTTTTATGATGAATCATTTGCCTAAATTATAGCAGTTATGTTTCAACTGATCCTGCTTATTTTTTAAGAATAAAACAATTTTATGGAGTATTTTCTACCACTATTCCACTGATGTGGTATTCTATTTGATTCTAATTCTTGTTGTATGTGTGTGTATAGATTTGAAATAAGTCTTGTTCACCAAGGCTGTATTTATAGTTGAAATAAATTTAAAATATAGCCTAGTTAAGTGTAATATTATTGTTTAATATGATTTAGTTGAGAAGCCCAGTGTGCACTTTATGAACAAGAAGATACATCGTTTCCATCATTGTCATGGTTTTGTTCTTGCCGTCTAAATGGTTTAGAGCAGTGAGTGGTTCTCAATCCTGTCCTGGTGGACCACCAACACCGCACGTTTTCTGTCTTCCTAATCAAACACACCTGATTCTAATCTACTCATCAGCTCATTCGCCCATGTGATATTTGAATCAGGTCTGTTTGATTAGGGAGACAAATGTCGTTTCTCAATATGCGTTCTTGTCTGTACTTGTGTTCTTGTGGACTTGAGAAACGTCATCATTCACTGCCGAAGTACTGTTCCAATTCAAAGTTCACATCTAGCCAAGTCCACTTCAAATCCCCGGATGTGTTCTTGATCCGCCCTGTTTACCGAGGATGCATCGAGAGGGGACTTGTGCGGACTTGAGATAGCCAGGTATACCAGAATGCATCTCGCGTCAACCAGCAAGCGTCAATGGGAGAGGAGAAAATCTGCGAAATATCAAAATACTACTGTTATTGTGTCATGAAATGTAATTTTAAGAGTGTTTCAGATGAGAATGTGGTTGTTTAAATCTCAAGTCTGTGGTTTATTTATAAAGATGTATCTGACGTTTTCGGAGCTCTGACATGCAAGCCTTCAGCGGCGCCCAGCGCTCATCAACCCCGACTCGAACAGCTTTTCCTCGGCTAGTGCTTCTGACGTTTGCCGCTGGCAGAGATGTCTCGTCTAGTGGATAAACTTGACGTATAATTCGTCCTGTGTAAAAGTCTATCTTTGGCCTCGTCTCATTTAACTAGTTTGTACCATGGCAAAAAAAATAGTTTTATCGTGTTATTATAAATAAATATTTTTATTGATTTCATTTTTTGCATGATCTTCACTATATGAACAATAAAATAAAATGATCTCTTTCTTTGTTTGTTAAATGTCAATAAAAATCAATAACGTTTCATATTTTTAAAATGAAAACAAAAAGATCATATTCATTATGTTATTAATATATGGAGTGAAGAACCACATGGCCAAATATGTTTAATATTTTTTTTTTATTGAAAAGAGGCAAAGTGGTGTTTTATAACAAATTTAGTTTTATTTTTGACAAAAAGAGGCAGAGTTGTAGCATATTTTGTTTTATTGTTGCCTAAAATGTATATAAATAGATAACTGGAGTAGCCAGAGCGTGCTGAGTGACGCGATCAAGTGCGCTCTATTCCATTTGCAGAATAACCGGACTTGCGTCCTCTCGTCCTCGGGAGTTTGTTCTCCTGAATCGTACTTGGCAAGTCTGAACTGCCAAGGACGCAAGTCCGAACTTTGCGTACTTTGTATTGAAAAACGGCTATGCAGTCTTGGTGGTTCACCAGGACAGGTTTGAGAACCACTGCTTTAAAGAATATTTTACACATCCTTAAATTTGTATATAGTGTATTTTAATTTGACCACACCCTGAATGCAAAAGATCAAGGATGGAGCACTTTTAGACATCTCAAGCATGTTAAATCCCTTTTTTTGGGCCTCAGCAATAAAATTTACTAAATGCATCCAAAGGAAAGACTCATTAGCATCTTCAACTAGCAAGGCTTCATCTGAGAAGACTATTCGCTTCGGAATTTATAATACTATTTGGGAGTTGTGCTCCCCATTAAATCTTTCTTCTTTCTTAATTATAGATATTCTGTTTGAAAAATAGTGTCTCTCTGCTATGGAGGAGAGTGTGAGCCCTGAGCTGGCTCAAGCCCATGAGCCTGAGCCCAGCCAGGATCCTGTGGATACCAGTTCACAAGGTACCCACGGCCCACTCCACCATTGACTCCAATCAGGATTTCAAATTCGGAAATTGAAACAGGATGTAATCATTAAGATTTAAGAGTTCCTATCTATTCTATTTAAAATATTAAATGGCTAAAAGCATTTTTTTAATTTTTTTTTTTTTCAATGTGTGGTGTGACGTCACACATCACAATGTTAATTAATGTGTTTTTACTGAATTCGCACCTGCATTTTCATTGATTTATCAGCTTGGATGTACATATCACAGTTTATCAAATTGCATATCTCTTACATTTAAACATTTATTGTCAACTAATTTTGCTACGTTCACACACAGAACCAACATCGGTCTCAGACGAAGTCAAAGATCAAAAAGACCAAGGTGATGTTAGTGAAGACAAGGTAGAGGACCCTGATAAATCCACAAAGCCCTTAGGCGAGTTTAAGAAGACTTGGGGCTTTCGTCGGACTACCATTGCTAAGAGGGAAATTTCTGGAGAAATGGCAGCGGAGACTCCAGAGGGCAAGGGCGCCCCGGTGCGTCGTAGCGGCAGACAAGCAAAGCGCACGGACAAACTGGAAGAGTTTCTGGTCACTGTGAAGCGAGGAAGAGGAACGGGCAGGAGAAGTTGTCCCTCACGACTTGAGGGAGGGGATCCTCCATCCCAGACCCCAACCGATGCTGAAACTGCTTCCGAGGCCAGCTTTGACGGAAATGCCGAAGCCAAATTAGAGGAACAGAAAGTGGCCTCACCGGGGAAAAGGGGCCGGGGAAGGGCGAGAAGGGCAGTGGTGCCTAAAGCAGACGAAGACTCAGTGAGTGATGATGGCAGCTCTGAAAACGAAGATGAGGCTGAAAGTGAAGTAGCAAAAGAGACTCAAGAACACGCTGAGACTGAAGCCAGTGCTGAAGATGGGAAGGATGTGGAAGCAAAAAAGGAACAAGCGATGGATGTGGAGATGAAAGAAGAGGAAGAAGTGGAGGATGGCAATAAGAGCAAAGAGAAGGCCTCAAATGAGTCCATAAAAAGACGTCTTACCAGAGCAGCCAGTAAAGATTCTAAAAGAGACACTAAACCCAAAGTAGGAGTGAAGCTCCGCAAAGAGAAGAAAGAGAATGACGATGATGATGACGACGACGACGATGATGATGATGATGATGAGTCGTCGTCGTCCGGTGATTGCGACAGTGATGGTTATGACCCTAATGCACTTTACTGCATCTGCAGGCAGAAACACAACAAAAGGTATGTGTCTTTGTTAAAGGTGCATGAGATACTTTTTAGTTGACATGTTGTTTGCTGGATACTGGGTGAATTAATTTTTAACTGATGCATGTAGATTTAGAGGGGGGAAAAAAGAATAAGAAAAACAATGTTTTTATGAGATATATTAATATTTGTATATAAAATGTATAATTTTATATTAAAGTTATAAAATATAATACACATTTTATATACTGTATATCCTAGTTATAAATATACGTATTAAAATTAAATAGTCAGTTTGAATTATTTTAATAATATTGGTATAGGCTACATATTAATTATATACAGTGTAGTTTGTTTAATATTATACACTTTAGTGGTAATGTATTTATCACTTGCATAAAATATATAATTTAAGAGATTTTACAGAAGTTTAGACAGTGAAGTACATACTAAACAAAAAGAGCTCTCATGTGAGTGTCATGTCATCAGCAGAAGATAGAGAGCACAAAGGAACAAAACTCGCGTTTTTATACCCTACAAGTTTGTGCACATGTATCGCCTGGAGTATTTTAAAATAAATCATGAGTTTCACAGAAAGCCTAAACAGTCTTTTTTAGGCCAAGGAGGAATCAATTTGATGAGTGTTTAATAAGTGTTTTGCTTGCTAAAACTATTAGGTCGCAAGTTATTGGTGTCATATACATCTTAAAATTAAACTGTATTGGCATTGCCCATAATAAGTATGAGTTTGACACAAATGGCATCTTTATTTCATTGACTTGTGCATCTGAGAGTGTTTTTACACAGCAGATATACACTGACCTAAAGGATTATTAGGAACACCATGTTAATACTGTTTGACCCCCTTTCGCCTTCAGAACTGCCTTAATTCTACATGGCATTGATTCAACAAGGTGCTGAAAGCATTCTTTAGAAATGTTGGCCCATATTGATAGGATAGTATCTTGCAGTTGAGGGAGATTTGTGGGAAGCACATCCAGGGCATGAAGCTCCCGTTCCACCACATCCCAAAGATGCTCTATTGGGTTGAGATCTGGTGACTGTGGGGGCCATTTTAGTACAGTGAACTCATTGTCATGTTCAAGAAACCAATTTGAAATTAGCTTTTTGACATGGTGCATTATCCTGCTGGAAGTAGCCATCAGAGGATGAGTTCATGGTGGCCATTAAGGGATGGACATGGTCAGAAACAATGCTCAGGTAGGCCGTGGCATTTAAATGATTCCCAATTGGCACTAAGGGGCCTAAAGTGTGCCAAGAAAACATCCCCCACACCATTACACCACCACCGCCTGCACAGTGGTAACAAGGCATGATGGATCCATGCTCTCATTCTGTTTACGCCAAATTCTGACTCTACCATCTGAATGTCTCAACAGAAATCGAGACTCATCAGACCAGGCAACATTTTTCCAGTCTTCAACTGTCCAATTTTGGTGAGCTCTTGCAACTTGTAGCCTCTTTTTCCTATTTGTAGTGGAGCTGAGTGGTACCTGGTGGGGTCTTCTGGTGTTGTAGCCCATTCTAGGGCCCTATGAAATCCGTTTAGTTTTTTCCCAAATTCCATTTTTTTCCGGTTTTCAATTTTTGGGATTCTTTTTTTTACCCTTGACTGATATTTTGGTTGTAAAAAGAGTGTGCTTTTAAAGTTAATGATTAAAATGTATACAGATAAAATAAGAATAACCTTAAATTTATTGAGGTAACAATGCGAATTAGTAGATGTGTGGGAACACTGGATAAAAGTCACGTTCAAACTGCTCGGCTCGGCACTGACGGCTTAAAGTGTTGAACTTTTTTGCAGACGAAAGCAGAGCCGTGGAGAGCCGCTTCGCCATGCTTTTGTTTCGATTTTGTCATTGTAGCTGAAATGATGGGGTGGAGTGTTGGGAGGGTTGTGTTGCGCAGATTTGCTGCTTCTCCCCAAACAGAAACCATCTTAACACTAGATTCTGCATTAATTTGCCAATTCCGTCCGCTTTTCCGTGATTGTGGAAATTATAGGGCCCAACCATCCGCCTCAAGGTTGTGCGTGTTGTGGCTTTGCTGCATACCTCGGTTGTAGCGATTGGTTATTTCAGTCAAAGTTGCTCTTCTATCAGCTTGAACCAGTCGGCCCATTCTCCTCTGACCTTTAGCATCAACAAGGCATTTTCGCCCACAGAACTGCCGCATACTGAATGTTTTTCCCTTTTCACACCATTCTTTGTAAACCCTAGAAATGGTTGTGCATGAAAATCCCAGTTACTGAACAGATTGTGAAGTACTCAGACCGGCCCGTCTGGCAACAACAATCATGCCACACTCAAAATTGCTTAAATCACCTTTCTTTCCCATTCTGAGATTCAGTTTGGAGTTCGGTAGATTGTCTTGATCAGGACCACACCCCTAAGTGCATTGAAGCAACTGCCATGTGATTGGTTGATTAGATAATTGCATTAATAAGAAAATGAACAGGTGTTCCTAATAATCCTTTAGGTAAATGTAGTTTGACTGGGGCTCACACTGTGAGTGTGTTGCATTCCAGTTCAGACAGTTCCAATAGGGATGGGATTTTTTTCTAAACAAGCTCATGATTAGCAAATATGCACAACAAGCTTTCATTACATTTTGAGGTATTTTAGTAGATAACATTTAAACAATGTGTGTAAACAAAATATACAGATCTAAAGCATTTAAGCAGTTAAGTTATCGTGCAGAACATGCATTTACACTTGAGTCAGCATATGGTTATTGTGTTTATATTATTTCACATGTTCATGTTGAGGAAAATGAATATCCACATGCTCAGGTGAAAGTTGGCTCCTCAGTCTGATAACAGTAAGGCTGGATGCAGATAAAATGTGCTCCGCCGAAAGACTCTGCAGGGACACAGAAAACGGTGTGCTAAGCAAAGTTTCTTACAGCAATTTGTGTTTGTTCTTAAACCTGTGTCCCTCAACAAAGCTTTAACGAAGCATATGTCTCGATAATTTTGCAATCAGATAAGTTGTCTTCACGACTCACTCGTTGGGTACAACTGTGCTTACCTGCAGTTGTGAATGTCTTTCTTCATTCGACTGGTGTTTGGAATTCTTGTGATTTCATGATGGTGATATGATAAATCTGTTTCACCCGACAATGTTTCCACACGACGTGTTGATCCATTTAATCAAAAGTAATTCCATTTTGTAAGGTCATTTAGTAAAATTATTATGATCAAAGAAGACTTTCTGGTGATCAAATAAGTCAACTTAACCAGCTCCACAGCGCCACCCAGTGTATTTAGTTATAACTGAGTTTCAGCAAGGAAAAGCAACATGTGTAGCACAATTTAAATAGCTTATTTTGTGCACACTCCTAATTTCCAATGATATATGACCCATACTTTTTAAGTTGCGTTGTTTTTACTGATTTCTATAATTGTTTCATAAATGATCAGCTGTAAGGAGTTTGTCAGATTGTATTGTTAAAGCGCAAGCTGAAAGGGTCAAAATTATGAGTATCCTGACAAGAATTATTGATACAGGTTCCACAATTCTGTATTGGCCCAGCCATCCGATTTCTTTGTTAGTCGTTTCTTTAACACTTGAGTAATGTTACACACTGTCCTTATCAGGCAAGATGCAGAAAAGTGGCATGTGTTTGTTAGCAAGTAGCAGAGAACGCCATTTGCTTACTTTTTGTTTTTGTCAGCTGAGGTTTTATGTCTCTTGTGGATTTAATGATTATTGAGGGTGTTTGGTCATTGTTTAAATCCTTATAGGTTTATGATCTGCTGCGATCGCTGCGAGGAGTGGTTTCATGGCGACTGTGTCGGCATCTCTGAGGCACGTGGCCGACTGATGGAGAGAAATGGAGAGGACTATGTCTGTCCAAACTGCTACACACAGAAAGGGCAGATTTCCAAGGCCGGCTCCTCCACGGCAGCTGCAGAGAATGGCAAACGGCCAGTAGCTGGCCTTCGTAAAACTGAGACCGGTCTCGCTACAGCATCTAGCACTTCTGCAGCCACCACAGAGGACAAAACTTCTGATGACCTGGGTATCAAGGGCAGGATCGAGAAGGCTACCAATCCTAGTGGGAAAAAGAAAATAAAGATTTTCCAGCCGGTATGTGTCCGTATGAAACACGAGTTTGAATACTGCACTTTTTCCACTTTTTGTCTTCTTTTTTTACATTTGAGTTCATGGTGTTGAAGTATACAGGTTCTGGATACAGTTATCGATGCTTGAATTTCGACAGTTTTTCCTCAAATGATTTTATTATCAGTGACATTTTTAAGTTTAACTTAAATTTAGTGTAAAATTGCAACATCATTATATGATTCCGATTATTCATACACTTGCTTTTTATGTCAGTATTTGGCATTTAGTAAATTTTGAAGCTATCATCTGTGTGATTTTCAATGTTTCATTGTATAATATAAGGATAATCATGATAATCAGGTTTGGCCACTTTTTTAAGCTAATGTTGGGAAAAATCAGATGGCAAAGACAACATTTGAGAACCACACTTTTTAGTTCCATAGCAAAGCATGAAAACTGTTTTTTGGGGGTTTCATGTTGTTTTCTCAACTGAATACCTTTCCTGCGTATATATAAAGGGGGTTTGTAACAACCAAATCACTTGAATTATACGTCCTAAAGGAATCTAATTATGATAATTAAGATATGGTAAGTTGTCTTTTTTTATGAATGTAAAAATAAATTTATCTCATAAAAAATAAAACTAAAAGGTGTTTAAATGAGCCACACTTAAAATAGATTTTGAAATCAACAATATGCTAAGACTAAATGCTATTATAGTCTAATAATTGGCTTTATGCCTAGCTGCACTACTTCCTGAACTTCAGCCAGCTCCTTGTTTCCTGTTCAGGAAACAATTCAGGTGTGTCTGATTATTGTTGCCATGACTACTGAGGTCAAGCACACCTGAATTAATCAATTTGACCAATAATGGCAGACAAGAAACAAGTTGCTGGCTGAAGTTCAGGAAGTAGTGCAGCTGGACATAAAGCCCATTGATTCTAAATTATGTTATGTCATAATATTTGCTCATCTTTTTTGCGATCTTATGTATTTCCTATATCTATTAACAAGAATAGCAAAATTCTATTGTTTTTGTTTGATTTGTTGAATTATGCTGGAAAAAATCCCTATTCAAAATATTCACAAGTCTTGTGACTGTTTGGGTTAGCATGTTACCATGCTACTATTAGTATTGCTGCAGTATCTGTTGAATACCCAAATGAGCTACTTGAGTCAGCTAAATGTGCAGTATACAACTGAGCTTGTTGCTTTTGGATTTTGTATTCTGCAATGCAATAACCTTTGATTTCTAATGCCATGGTGGATGAACTTGGAGTTAACATTAGCCAAAATCATCTTGGACTCATTTGATCAGGACACATTTTTACACAAAATTGAGTTTAAAATTATAAGCATTTTTAACTAGATAGCAATGTATTGTTGTCATATGACCACATTAAGTTCCTTTTTTTAAACTGATAGCGGAAAAATAATACTTGTTTAGGTTGATTTAAAAAAAAAAGTACGCTACAGACGGTGTAGATCTACTGCCATAATGTAGTGGCCACAGAGGTTTGATATCCCTGAGTTTTTAGCAGGTGACTGCAGTTCAGGAATCTTCCCTCCCAAAATGCATCGGCCCTGGCTGTGAGAGAGATGCCCTCCCTGACTCTGTCTACTGTGGGAACGACTGCATACTCAGACATGCTGCTGCCGCCATGAAGATCATCACCACGGATGGAAAAGACTCCAAACAGAAAGAGAGGGGCAAACCCAAAATGCAGAAAAAGACCAGAAATAAATCACCACAGAAGGTATTATTAATAGCCACCTAATAATAATCATGCAATATTCATTTTATTAAGGCTTTATTGGTAGGAAATTATTTTACACATGGATTATGGCTGGATGACTGTTCTATGAGGATACATTTACATTAGTGTTTAGGTGTAAATTGAGAAGTTTTTAATCCAGTAGTTGCTAATTCAGGTGCACGATAAAACAGGAAAACAGGTATTGTATTTCCTCTTTTGCTATAAAGCTATAGGTTATTTAAATCTTTAATTCTCCATTTTCAATAGTTTTTGCTCTAAATGTAAGAAGTACTGTTGCATTTTTAGTAGTGTGAAAATACCTGATGTTTTTCTTCAATGTCTTAAAAAAAAAAAACTATTTAATAAAAATGTATATATAATTTTTTTTTTAAGCTAACAATGTTTTGTTCTTGTCTATAGAAGAGGTCTGGACCAGAAAGGAGGTCCTCTAACCAAGGTGAGGAGGAGGAGGAGTCAGAATCTGGGACTGAGGAAGAGGATGATGATGAAGACAAGCATGCAGAGGAGCATCCGCCGCCTCCGGCCATGTCATCCTGGTCCAGTGACCATAATTACATTGCAGTAACGCCAGAAAAGACTACACCCATATCAGCATCTGTGTTAAACAAAGCGTGTATGTATCTCTCTGAGGGTTTTCCACATTTTATTGACCTGTGTCTACCAATGATGGGGGCGTTGAACTGTCAAGCACAACTGATTGAAATTGTTGCAGCCTAAGGGGATTTAAAAATAGCAGCTCTTTTCTGGTGTAAATTGGACTGAAATGGAAATTACGTGCGTTTAAAGGATATTAACGCCAGAATTTTAGCACAGCTGTAACTATGGTTTTAAGCTGGACACTCCGTGCTACATCTAAAATATTTTGGCAGTGTTTAATTAACACTACAAGATGCTAATATTTGAAAAATACCTGTATCAGGTCATTCTGAGATCCAGAACAGGTAAGTTTAAAATAAGAAATATATGGTAAGTATTTATGATCTAAATGCATAAAGACTGTATTTTGCAGTCTATGTATAAGTACTTTATTTATCTGGCACTAAAAAAGTGATCTAGAAATTTAGATCCTAGGGATCTGAGCTCAAACTGTAGTGCCTTGCCATGAAGTGCTTTTGTAAAGCTTTCTGATAAACGTCTACAATGTATGTGCATGTGAATTTGAGTTTCTCAATGTGTGGAATACCATTGCCATTTATCTCCAATCTCTGCCGTCATCGGGGCAATAACTTCATCCGAAACGCTGTACTGACCACACACCTGATCAGGTAGGTTTTGGTGTCTTTTTCTCCTGCCCTCCTCCCCGACTAAGAATAGAACATCTCTGATCACATGGACATTTGACTACAGTCCTGTTACCCAATAATGAAAACATGTAACTTTATAACTAACAGCTTTTAGTTTGATATTCCTTTGACTTGCATGCACTGCATTTATAAATCTTGAGTGGACAAAGTGGCATTCAAAATAAAGTGAAATTTCGGATAATACTCTGCTGCCCCTGTGCTTCAATTGTGAGAGAGAAGTCTGTTTATTGGATGACAACATGGGATGTCATGGCCTCTGCCTGGTTTTGGCCTTTGTCAGCCTTCCGCTGAATGTCACAGCGTGTTTTGCAATAAAAAGCCTACAGACCTTGGAGCCGGACTGAGAGAAGAAGTGTGGCGTTTCAGAAAAGTCCAAGAGCCCAGAGAGTAAGCTGATGTAATGGGGAACCGTAATGAAGAACAGCTGAGGACATCATTATCAATCACCCCACAGCAGACAACGACAGAATTCACATGCCTCATTATTGCAGCACACAGGGATATGTCAAGCATATACACAGAATGTAGAACAATGCAGATACTCTTGTCTTATTGCATATTTAAATATGAACAAATTACATATTGAGAGGTTAGTGTACTTGTTGAAAGCTGAATGCAGTTGATTTGATGCAGAGATTGAAATTGGTTTTCTGCACTAGTAGGAATGATTGAGTACTGGAAAGGGCAAGTTTTTAGTTTCCAAATGCAAAAACAGAGGACACCCTAAACTTAATGTGGGGTATGTCTGATATCTGAACTTATGAATCAGAAAACTTTGTGTCATTGTCCCTGCAGCTTTTTTAAAATGGGTTTTAAGTCTTATGAATGTGACTTTATATTTACATAAGGTTGCCTTGGATTGTTTGTGTATTCTGCTTTTTGTGTTGACCAAGATATGGAGATATTTGTCTGATGAGAGTAACACATGAATGGGATTACTCTGAAGTGCTTTTTAAGGATGCATTACTGCAATACAAGGGAGCTTAGGTCCACTGTGGTTTATTGTACACTGGTTATATGGTCACATCTCTAATCAAATTGGCATGCTTTTCATGTAGTTGGTAAAATATTAATCCTTTATTCCCCTGGTTTCACAGACGAGGCTTAAGCCTAGTCTCAGACTAGAATGAATGTTAGTGCTATTTTAAAAAAAGTGCAAGTTAGTGCAAGTTTATAAAAGCTACTTAAATGTCCTAAAGCCTAATCCTGGCTTAATCTAAACCCTGTCTGTGAAACCAGGCCATAAAGTCCTTATGTAATGTTTTCTTGAATGCCCCCCCCCCCCCCCCCCACACACACAATATTTATTTGGGTTAGTGATATATAATAGAAAATTATTTTAAAAAAGCAAGCAGTGAATCTTAATTTGTTGCATGAACCCTTCATATTTTTTTCTTCAAATTTGCCAAATATATATATAAAAAAAGTAAATTTACATACAAAATAATAGTTGCTATGTGCTCCAGTTTGTTGGTATTTTTTTATGCTACCTAGTCACTTGCTGATTATTATGATTAATAAATTGTTTAAAGAATGTAATTAAATATATGCAAATACATCTGACTGGTCTGTGAGTCAGGTAGTTTCTTTCAGGTAAACTTGCTTAGAGATGATTGTAAATTAGTTTTTAAAATAAAGGTTACATGTTCAACATTTTCTTGTTTGTGTCTTCAATCCAATTCTTGAACTGGTAATGGTGGTCTTCATATTCAGTAACTTGAGAAAATTATTACAATTTCAAGGCAAGGCACTACAATTCGCATTACACTAAAATTATTTATTTATTTTTACCAAATGAAGAGCTATTTGAAATAATTGTTCCATTTCTACATTCATGAATCCTTTTATTCCTTTTGTCGTCCAGCAGCTCCCCAAAAAGACAAAGAAAAAGAAGGCAATGAAGAGGTCAAGCCAGAGAAGGAGACTGCATCCGCTGACAAGAAACCCCCTGTTACAAATATTGCTCCCAAAGGTGGGAAGAAGTCTCCTGGCTCCAAGGGGACAAAGGCTGCTGCTGCTGCCACCTCTCCTCTTCCTAAAGGCAAAACAAATGCAGCTCCTTCGAGCAGTGGCAGAGAGTTAAGAAAACAGCCCATACCGCAGGGCAAATTGAAGAAGCCGGGACCTCCCCCACCACCAATTCCAGTTTTATCTCCTTCAGGCCCCCCCGGATCTCGCCACCATGCCTCTGGAGCTCTTCGAGTTGGCAAAAGCACCTTTACTATCCCAAAAAAACAGCCACAGGCAGGACCAAAGGAGCCTGCAGAGCCTAGTCCCTCTCCTAACACTAGAACCCCACCTTCCCCAGTATCATCCACCCAACACCCATTGCCCAAACCAACCCAGCCCACTGCCACTACTGGCCCTCCACAGCCGCCGCCCAACAACCAGATGAGATCCAACATCAGACGATCACTGACTGATATCCTGTATAAAAGGTGAGTGACGATTAACATAAATACACATTAAAATGAAAAAATCATTGAGATGAACTTCTAATTAAAGAAGGTTCTAATTAAATGATAATAAAGGTACACTGTAACTTTAAATGCCCTAGTGTTTAATTAACAAAATGCTTGCTCTCTGTTTGTGTATGACGGGTCACGCCGGTACTGGGTTACTCTGGTGTGGCTGTCGTCCTGTTCTGTCTAAAATATTATGAATATAAACATTTATTTTAGGTGTACCATAGTGATTCAGGATAAGACAAAAACAGTTTATGATGTATTCACTTGTGTACATTTTCAACAAGAAGTTACATGGTGTACCTTTACATTTTTAAGAGGTTTAAATTTTTGCCTTTTAAATGTTCTCCTCATTAGTGATTAAATATTTTATATAAAAGGGGTTTCAATGTCTTTCCAAGAATTTGCATATTTAAATTCATTATTGTGCCACAGAGTCAGTGACAGTGATGATCTCTCCATGTCTGAGAGCGAAGTGGGAAAGTTGGCTGTCAGCATTGAGAAGGAGATGTTTAACCTTTATTTGAACACTGATAACAAGTACAAGAACAAGTACAGGTCCCTTATGTTCAACCTGAAGGACCCCAAAAACAAGGTGAGTTACTTTTTTCTTTGTTTAATAGAGACAATTATGATATTGTAATATACAGTACATAGGCATTTTTAGTAGCTTTGTGAGGTTTAAATTATTAATTTTTTTACTTGCCTGTGTGGCAGGGCCTGTTCTATCGTGTGATTGGTGGCGAGATCAGTCCTTTTAGGCTGGTTAGACTGAGTCCAGAAGAACTTCTTTCCAAGGAGATGTCAGACTGGAGAAAATCTGAAATCTCTGAGGTAAAACGAGATACAATTTGATGAAATTATGCTATGTTTATGCTCTTTGCTTAAACTTATGTACTTATTCCAAAAGAGTCCCAGTGGGAGATCCCAGCCCAAAAGTGGATCTAGACAGGAGGGTCCTCCCCCTGATGTAGACATGGAGGAAGCTCCTCCTGCTATGTCTGATGGAGATGTATGTATGCCTGCCACTTCCCAATCTCCCTACTTGGCTTCTGCTGCTGTAAGTGCTGGCTTTCTTGCTTTCCTTTTCTGTCTTTTCTTCCACACACCTCTCTGTATCCAGCTCTGATTTCATTTTCCTAAAGCGACTCCCTGAATGCATAATTTGTTCTCATAACTGCCAACTTGATCTTATTTTGTCTTTTCTTTCACAAGGATGAGAATAGTATCCTAAAGTATAATATTGTTCATTGACCCTCTCATTCTATGTTTGTTCTTGTTTTGTGCAGGACTCCCAAGAGGACACACGCCCTACTTCTGCACAGCAAGCACCAGTCTCTGCTGGTAAAGGCAGCTCAATGCCAGATATCTTCAGTATTATGCTGAAAGACACTACAGCAGAGCACAAGGCTCATCTTTTTGACCTGAACTGCAAGATCTGTACAGGTGGGACTATATCACCAAATATAAAAAGTCACATACCCTTAAAGGAGAACTCTGGCGCAAAATCAACCTTTGGTCTAATAAAACATTGGTACCTAGTCAACTGTTCTCTGAGATTTGTTTTCATGATAATCGAATGTAAAGAGTTTTATCTCAGCGTACAATGCTAGTAAATGGGGGCAAGTCGAACCACGAACGCCGTTCATGCAGTTCAGAAGTGCGCTGAACTTCATACAGTTCAGCTTACTTGGCACGTCGTTCGTGGTTCGAATTGTTGAGACTGTTTTCCAAAGAGGGCGCCGCCTGTATACACAAAGTGAACTGTCTTTATAAAGTATCTTCTTATTAAACGGTTTCTACACTTACAAAGTTCTCAATGCTTCGTTTTGCATTTAGGGACCCTCATTATGTTACTTTGTTAGTGTGGGGCTATTTTGAGCCTTGTTAGTGCTAGCGATTTCTTTTTACTTATTAAATGCCCCCATTACTAGTGTTATACGCTAAACAGATTTTAAAAATAAAACTCTTTACATTCGATTACCATGAAATCAAATCTCAGAGAACGGTCGACTAGGTACCAATGTTTTATTAGACCAAAGGTTCATTTTGTGCCTGAGTTCTTAAGAAAGTGCCTACTACTGGTTGTATTATATACAACTATGATGTGTCTACCAGCTAATAAATAAATTCCATGTTGCTAATTTTTCAGGCCAAAAGTCTGCAGATGATGAACCACCATCTAAAAAACACAAAATGTCTGTGCCTAAAAAGCCAGAGCCATCTTTTAAGTCTAAACCAGAGCCACGACCATCCAAATCCCCTGCTGATCTCCCTCACGTTTCCTCTCTCTCTGGTGTTGAAATGCCTTTGCCTGATTCTACGTCTGTGATGGAGGATACAAGCAGTGTATTTCCTGTGGTTCAGGCCCCAGTCACTGCTGCTGTACCAGCAGTCTCTTCCGTTACAATAACCCGAAGGGATCCTCGTACGGCTGGTCACCGGTCATCTGTGCCTAACATAGTCCCTGAAATTCCTGCTATGCCAGCAAATATTCCTATCTCTGTTGAACCTGCGGTTGTAGAAGCAAAAGGTCCTTTGCCTATGCCCCCTCCTGCCCCAGCATCTCTACCCAGACCTGTGATGCCAAAACCAGCCTCTTCACAAGATCTGCGCATTTATGGCTCAAATACTACCAGGTACAGCATATATGACATTTAGTGCAAAATGCTTTTCTTTCTACATTATCATTTTAGTAAGTAGCAATATTTGTAAAACTGTTGTATTTCCACAGTGTGTCAGAGCCCACTCCTGAGGGTGAAACCGCTTTGTTCTTGTCTGGACAAGAGATGATGTGGAAAGGATTCATAAACATGCACACTGTTGCCAAGTTTGTCACAAAAGCCTATATGGTTTCAGGATCATTTGAGCATATTAAGGAGGTTTGTTTTTTAAAGATTCTTTATAGGAGGTTGTTGGGTTCAAGTTGTGTTGTTAAATCATTTTAACAACTGTTTTTTATTTTATTTGCAGGACTTGCCTGACACCATCCATATTGGTGGTAGAATATCACCACACACTGTTTGGGATTATGTGGGAAAGTTGAAGACTTCACTGTCAAAAGTATGAAAAAACTAATTTCAGTTGCACTAGAATCAAATTCAGAAATTCAGAAAGTCAACCCAATTGTAATGGTACTTCACTTTATTCATGTGCATCATAGTGATTTTTGTTTTTTCATGCTGAGTTTTCTTTTTTCAGGAACTGAGTCTCATTCGTTTCCATCCAGCGACTGAAGAGGAGGAGGTGGCGTATGTTTCTCTGTTTTCTTATTTCAGTAGCCGTAAGCGGTTTGGAGTAGTGGCAAACAGCAACAAACGCATTAAAGACCTTTACCTCATCCCTCTGAGTTCAAAAGACCCACTTCCTGCGAAGCTTCTGCCATTTGATGGACCAGGTAAGCATTACAAGGATACTATAAAATCTCTTTTTTTAAAGAATCATTTTAGTGTTTTCCCCAGACTTTTAATAAAAAAAAACTGTTTTTGTTTACAAAAGGTAAGCATGCCATGATTAAAGTCTGTCTGTATTTTAACTCTTTATTCTGTAAAATGCAAAGCTTGTTCCACAATTTACAAAATGGAAAACGATTCTTGGCCATATCAAACGTGCTACAAAATGCAACTCATACAATGAGTTTCTTCAATCCAGACAAAGTTTGTGTGCTTATTTTTGTGTTCTTTATTCTGTCTGCAAGTTGTCATGTATTTTATGACTTTCTAATAAAATATATCACGAATCCAAGTTCAATGTCCTAGATGTTTGTGTCTTAGCCTTATTTTTTCAGGTTCATATTTCATTTTAAGAGCAAGTGTTTAATAATGGAGTTGCTCAAAGTGACTACCTATATTTGTAATATATAATGTAAGGCATATAACTAATGCCACATCACAGCACTGAAAATTACACTTCAAAATGAAAGTGCTGCCATTTATGCTGTCTGCTGTTGGACTAGCTGTAATATCATGGCAACCATGGTAAGTTACATTCTGGACATCATCCTGTCTTATAGGGAAATTTAAGTAAATCATCTGACCTGCCTAAGGAGTGATAATGATCCTGAGACGAATTGCATAAAATTTTGTCGATTAGAATTGGCATTATTGGCACAAGTTTGCCAGAGGAAGAAACATGAGCAGTTTTGTTAATAATGAAAGGCTGTTCTATCTATAGATTTTATATAATTAGGAGCTTTTATGTCGTGTAAGGGAATATTTATGCTAAATTAACAAAGCTTGTGTGGTAATTGCTAATTTAATGTATCACAAGGATAATTTGGATGATACAATAAAAAACTTAACGTAAGAATAAGTTTGTTATAGGTAAGATTTAACAGTTCATGTTACCAGTTTGTATTATGTGGAACAAGCTCTCTTAATGTGTATTTCTTACCTCTAAACATTATATAGCTGTTATATCCTAAAGATCCCTTAATCATAGATCTATAGAAAACTTATTTTTGGAATAATGTTTCATCCATTTTTGCAGGTCTGGAACCAGCTCGTCCCAATCTCCTTCTGGGGTTGTTGATTTGCCAGAAGGACAAGAAGCGTCCTGGGGCCCCTCTAGAGAATGAGGAGAAACGCTCTAAAACTGTAAGAGATGATGAGACAGGCCTTCCAAAACCATCCATTATTGCTAAATCTGAAATAAAACAGGACAAAGTTCTTCGATCTAGTCTGGATGCTATAAGCACAACTCCCCCAGGCACCCCTCCACCCTTCAGTGCCCCTGAGTCTTTAAGTTCTATCTCTTCTGTGTTTTCCATGCTCTCCTCTGTGAAAGCACCTGGTGTCAGCACCAGCACAGGTAGTAATTCTCCATCCTCAAATGTCTCAGCACCATCTACAGCCACTCCACTTCAGACTATCCTGAAAACACTTTTTGGTAAGAAGAAGCAAGATTCTGATGTCTCGTTATCACCTTCAGATCAAAGTGCTGTAGATGTCTCTGTGCCCATACTGGATCCAATTGTACAGCGGTTTGCCGTAACCAAGGGTAGAGAAGTAGAAGTACAGGACGATAGACCATATGATCCTGAAGAAGAATATGACCCAGGTGTTGGCTATGGTTCAGAAAATACCCATAATACAACAAAAGTATCTGCTGTCATTAAGCAAACAGAGGTCACCTCTATGACGGATGATGTAGCTTATGACCCTGAGGATGACTCTCTTTTTAATGATTCTGGAGTTGATCCAGGTGCTAAAAAATTAACTGAGCATCAAAAAGTGCTTGAAGACAAAGAAATTGAGGAACAGAAGCACGAGGAAGCAGCTCATCAGCAAATACCAGAGACTTTGATTTCTCAGCCTGTCACATCTCTGTTAGCTAACAGTCAATTGCTGCAGCTTGGTAAAAAGGTTGAAGAGTTGGTGGCGAAGAGTTCAGCTGCTCCAGTTATTAACCAGAGAAGAGACCCAAGGCAGAGTAGAGACCCTAGACAGGCAGCTGCAAATAGAAGACAGACTTCTGATTCCACAGAGACAGAGGAGGAATCTCCTGTTACTACAGATACAACATTTCCACAAGAAGATACAGCGATGGAGACATCACTAACACAAACTTGCTTAGCCGCAGACACACAACCTGCACAGCTGGACTCTACTGAAGATACACCAGTAGAGGATGCAACCGCAGATACTCCCCTTTTGCAAGTTACTGCCACCTTGGATTCAGTGCAGCCTGCTATCCTGCATCCAGAAGCATCTGAGTCTGAGGAAGAAGGAGGTGAGGAGGAGGAAGCAAGCAAGAGTGAAGTGGTGCCTTTTCTTGATATAGAGAGCACAGACGTTTCTATTCCGTTACTAGGAGAAAAGATTGACCCAGAGTTGGTGGAAAGCTACATGGAAAACGAACCTGAAGAGGAACACAAAACGAAGGATGATCCTATTGAATCTGAGATTAAAAGTTTTGAGGAGGTTTGGCCTAATTCTGCCAGTATTTTGAAACCTGATTCATCCGTTGGACAGTCTATTTTAAAAGCTGACCCAGTTTCATCCATTGGGCAGCCTATTGAGACCACTGCAACCACATATTATAACATTTCAACAATCAGTTTAAATAATAATAATAAACACTCAGGAGTGCCACACGATGTCATCCAAGACAACTCATCTTATATGGATTCTCACAGTTCCCATATACAGCATATACCAACAACAAACCCTCCTAACATTCCACCTCCAATGTCTTTTCCTCCTCCAATTGGGCCTCCACCTATTCTTGGTCTACCTCCAATGCAAGGCCCTCCACCAATGCCTGTTCCACCACCCATGCATCTCCCTCCACCAATGCAGATTCCCGCAATGCAAGGTCCACCTCCTCCTCGTGGGGATAATGATCATTCTCAATATCCACTACCTGCATCATATCCACCTTTCCAGAATCAGTGGGGTAGCAGTTCTCAGTTTGATGCTGCTCCAAGAGGTCCACCACCTCCGAATTTTACCCCACGAGGACCACCTCCATTCCAACCAATTGGTCAGAGAGGTCCTCCTCCTCAGATCTTCGACAATTCTATGAATCCAATGCCTCCTCAGCATATTGGACCAAGAGCCCCACTACCCGGGCCACCCCCTCCCAGCTTTGATGGACAAAGGTTTAATGGGCCTCCACCCCCCTTTAGCTTCTCTGCACCTAGGGGCCCACCTCCACCATTCCCCAGTCCCCCTCCAAATCCTTTTGTTAATAGAGCTCCAACACCATCCCACTTCCCAGGGCCAAGAGGCCCACCTCTGCTTCATAATATTGGGGATCATGGCCCTCCATCTAACATGTCAAGAGGACCTGGTGATCATTTTGAAGATGGTGGGAACTCTTATCATCAGGGAATAGAGAAGCCCCAGATACCCTCACACGGGCCTCCCTTTAGGGGACCACCACCAAACCACTTTGATGGACGTAGAG
This sequence comes from Pimephales promelas, assembly GCF_988280905.1. Taxonomy (NCBI): domain Eukaryota; kingdom Metazoa; phylum Chordata; class Actinopteri; order Cypriniformes; family Leuciscidae; genus Pimephales; species Pimephales promelas. The sequence goes on along the minus strand of NC_142789.1, from coordinate 16,284,805 downwards.
GACCTCCTGGTCCTATAGGTGAAATGTCAGGACAGCGATTTCCACCTCAGAACCAATTCCGTGGTTCACCTCAACACAGGGGATCATTTGAGGAACCACGGGGAACTTCATCTCAAGACTTTGAAAGGCACCGGGGACCATTTGAGGAACCACGGGGAACTTCATCTCAAGACTTTGAAAGGCACCGGGGACCATTTGAGGAACCACGGGGAACTTCATCTCAAGACTTTGAAAGGCACCGGGGACCATCAGTTCAACAATTTGGTGGCCAGAGAGGTCCACCAGTAGGACATTATGATAAGGAAGCTGTTGGCCCGCCAGCACGATTTAACTACAATGATGATGGTCCAAATGATGTTAGAGATGTTAGACCTGTTCGTGGACCTCTGCTTCCAACACCACCTGAAGGTCCCATCCCAATACAGGGTCGTATAGGTGGACACAGCCCAGACACCCACCGCGATGACCACTGGAGACGTCACTCACCTGAAATGAGGAGGAGAAGCAGTTCCAGCCGAGACACTGCAGAGCCACATAACCGTCCAAGTAGATTTGATGGTGGTTCGCGTGACAGAGATGCCCCCTCAAGAATGTCTGAAGAGAGGCAGCGTGACTTGTCTGAGGATAGGAGGAGAGACCGAGACAGAGAAGGTGGACATAGTGGAAGATCATGGGGCTGGAACAGGGATCATGAACATGAACGGGGCAGAGAAAGGGATCGTGAAAGAGACCGGAGCAGGGAAAGAGAAAGGGAGCGGGGTCGCAGCAGGGAAAGGGAAGGAGAACACAGTCGGGAGAGGGATCGCAGAGAGCCTGACCGATACGGAGATGGAGACAAGAGGAGAGACCGGGATCGGGATCGAGATCGAGACCGAGACCGTGACCGTGGCAGGGAGAGAGATCAAGACCGAAAAGACTATGACCGAGACAGGGAGAGAGATCAAGATCGAAAAGACCATGACCGAGAAAGGGAGAGAGATCAAGATCGAAAAGACCATGACCGAGACAGAGATCGAGATCAAGACCGAAAAGACCATGATCGAGACAGGGACAGAGATCAAGACCGAAAAGACCATGACCGAGACAGAGACAGAGATCGAGATCGAGATCAAGACCGGAAAGACCATGACCGAGACAGAGACAGAGATCGAGATCGAGATCAAGACCGGAAAGACCATGACCGAGACAGGGAGAGAGATCAAGATCGAAAAGACCATGACCGAGACAGGGAGAGAGATCAAGACCGAAAAGACCATGACAGAGAGCGAGCAAAGAACAGGGACAGAGATAGAGACCGTGACAGAGATAGAGACAGGAGAAGAGAACGCTCAAGGAGTCGGGATCGAGAACGCGGAAAAGACCGTGAGAGAAGAGATCGGGACAGAGAACGGGACAAAGACAGAGGCAAGGAGAAAGACAGAGACAGACGGGACAGAAGCAGGAGCAGAGAAAAGAAAGAGGAAAGAAAAGAAAGATCTGACAACTCAAGGGCAAAGTCTACAGAATCTGAAAACCCATCATGAATGTCATTCATCTTGACTGTTGACTGACACATTTTTTGTTTCTTTATAAATTTGCATGAGTTTGAACGTTGCGTTTGAAAGTCACTTTTGTACTTTCCTTGCTGAATATTTTATGCTTTTTACTTACAAGTCCTTGTTGTGTTGATAACATCTTCAGGTGTACTTCTTATGTGGTGATAATTTTGTCAGCACAACATACTCTCCCTGTACTGATGTTTTAATGAAAACTATGGACAACTTCACAGATCTTCACAGATAAAAAAAAATTAAAAAACAAGACATGTAAATATGTATGTTTGTGTATATACAGGTATGTTTTTAACTACTTTTTTTCTAAATAGAGAAGTCATAAGCCATATAGCTTTAAAATTGTTTAAAGGAAATGTCTTCAAAAGGTCTTTATATGGTAAAAGCTTAACCACCGTTTCATGAATATGTCTGAAGGCTATTGTTATTGATTGACCTGACGACACTCCAAATGTTCATTTAATTTGTTCAATAAATTCTGTGATTGTAAAACATATTTTTGTTTTCTTTTAAGATTTTGAGAAGTTTAAATAGTGTAGATTAGAATTTTTTTGTACATGGTTAATTTGTATGTAGATTAGATTGTATGGATTAAAATAACTTGCTCTTTAAATGGTAGCCTACTAAATTGAGTATATCAAGCAGGGCATATTTAAATTCTTTGCAATTTTTTGTGCAAAAAAAAATCATAATCCTAAACTGACTGGCTAAATCTCACACTTATTTTTATATGACAATTATTTCAGTATATATGGTCAGTTTATGTATGACATTTTAAAGCAACTTGCAGTTTAAATTTACTTGATAACTAAACTAAAAGGGTTAGTTCTGCCAAAATTTTGAATTCTGTCATTTACTAACTCTCATGTCATTCCAAACCCGTAAGACTTTTGTTCATCTTCAGAACACAAGTGAAGATAGTCTTAATGAAATCTGAGAGATTTCTGTCCCTCCATTGATGGTCAACAAAACTACCACTTTGATGCTTCGAAAAGTTTGTGAAGAGATTGAAACCTTATCCATATGAATTGAACGATTTAGTCCAAATTTTCTGAAGAGATGTGATCGCTTTATATGATAAACAGACTGAATTTAGGCTTTTATTCACATATAAACAGTCATCACACACATTAGTTATGGTAAATTGAGGCTCAACCATGCTTCATAAGTCAAGTCAATGTAACCTGCAACGAAACTGGTGAAAAATCCACACCAATAACACACAGACCATTTCTCAAGATCAGGTACACCAATATTATATATTGAACAATTACAGTTAATGAACAATAAGTCATTATCCAAGAATAGGAGGAAGCAGCCAAAGACTGAAAACTCTGTGACATCCAGTGCATGATCTTTTGGAGAGTGCCTTGGCAGAAGCAGCTTTCACGGGAACTTCTGGGGTGGCCAAGAGAGGAATTCTAACATGACATGCAGCTCTGACATTCCTCTTAATGTCTTATTTTGTGACCTGAAACAAACAAACAGACAAACAAAAGGTTACAGTCGTAGATTACAATTAGAAGAAAACATTTCTAAAATCTTTAAAATAATAAGTGATTTGTAGCTGATCTTGGGCTCATTACATTAAACCATTCATGTTGAAGGATATTCCTCAAACAAAACCGTTGTCTTGGGCTACCCTTTAGCAGGGATCGAATCAGGAGGCAGCATTCTGTGCAGAACGATAGAAGTAAGTCAAATTATTACCTCATTCCCCTGCTGTCTTTGTATTAATCTGTAAGAATCGACTATTCAATGATGTATGGTCAGAAAATCAGGAAAATTATTGTATAATCCACATTATCTTTTATAAATCCACTTGGCTCAGGTCAGGTGTTACTTTTTCCTTGTTTCTTTGTTTTGTATGATTAGGGGCCAAGCCCCGAAGGGGATAGCCCCTATTGTATCTGTTAGTTTTCTTATTAGGGGCCAAGCCCCGAAGGGGATAGCCCCTATTGTATCTGTTAGTATTCTTATTATTATTATTATTATTATTATTCTTCTTCCGCCAATGGAAGTCTATGGCAGCCCTATGAACCGTAAGTAGGAAAATGTTGAAATTTGGCACACTTGTAGTGATGGTAATTATTAGTAATTGGTCCAATTTTTGACCCTCTAGGACCAACTCTATAGCGCCACCACCAGTTCAAAAATTCAACATTGAAATGGTTATAACTTTTGAACCCTTTGCTCTAGAGACATGAAACTTAGTACACCTGATTCCTCTCATCATGCTGATCACAACCAATACCTTACATTAAGACCCCGCCCATTACAGTAGAGGCCATTTTGAAATGTACAGTATTCAGTTTTTTCCCTACTCCTCCTTCAAATTTTGTCCAATTCTGTCCAAAATTTGCTCAAATGATCTTCGGACTGAGCCGCACAGAAATGACTGAACAGATTTTTTTTATTCATCTTTGTTCAAAAGTTATGGTGTCGCAAACTTAACGAGGTCCACCCAAAATTGCCTAAGAGGCTGTATCTCGGCCAAAATTGAATCAATCGAAACGAAAATTGGTACGCTTCATCGGAAGCATGTTCTGAGGATCCATACCAAAGTTGGGAATAGCGCCACCTACGGGTCATGAGATATGAAAAATGGCTATTTTGGCCAATAACTTTTGAACAGTTTTTCAGAAAATCATAAATGTGGTATCTATGGATTCCTTGGATCATGCCGAATCCGTGGATATCGATTTTGACATGACGGGCTGTACCTCGTGTCCGCCATTTTGAATTTTGTCATAATTTGCAATATCTTTAAACCTCTTTGAAATTTCTTGACCAAATTTGGCATGGATCATCATTAGCATGCCCTGAAGGTACATGAGAAGTTTTATCACAGCGCCACCTAGTGTTCCAAAGTTATAAGGTTTTTTGTAAAGACGCTTATAACTTTTGCAAATATTGTTCAAAATGTAATTTCTTTATGTCAATATGTTCCTTGGCTTATAACGATTCCACCGATGTCTCATTTTTCATTTTCCAACAATGTGACTGTCCGCCATATTGGAGCAAATGAAAAACCATTTTTTCGCTACTCCTCCTGCAAATCTTGCTCGAATTTGTTTAAAATTTTGTCAGATAATCTTTGGACTGAGCCGCACAGAAATGACTGAACAGATTTTTGATATTCGCTATCGTTTGAGAGATATTTGCCTCCAAAGTTGACCTAGCCTGTGTTTGTTGACTTATGCTAGTTAGCTTAGCATAATAATTGTTTAGCATGCTAACCAGGTGCAATTCTTTTGAATGCGGCTCTTCAGCTATCAGGATAACCATTAGCTACGTTAGCATTGAGCTAGCTTAGCATGCTAATTGCGTTAACATGATTTTGTGTGCTTATTCTTATACTGAAGGATCTCCTCTGCAGCTCAGTTATTTGCGTCTTCTGTGTGGCGCAAGCTGCTAAACCACGTGTCACGAATCCCGAACCATTGCGGTCGTGGGTTCGAATCCTGTGTGGCACATGCCCAGACCGCAAGAGGTACTGTGGCCTTAAGTGGTGGAAAAGTTGTTTCAGTTCTAGACATGGTGTCTGTCTGAGAAAGGACTTCCAAAAATATAACATGCAGCAAATTTATATATTAATAAAAAAATCTTAATTTTGAGGTTATTTTCACTTGTACTACTGACCCAACAGTTTTTTTTTTCCAAATGTCGGAGTTGCTGCTGCTTCCGGGCTTGGCCCCTGCATTGCTGCTTGCAGCTATATTTATTATTCTTCCCGGTGGAAGTCTATGGCAGCCCTATGAACCGTAAGTAGGAAAATGATGAAATTTGGCACACTTATAGAGATCATCATGAAAAGTAATTGAGCCAAATTTTGAGTCTCTAGCCCCAACTCTATAGCGCCACCACCAGTTCAAAATTTCAACATTAAAATCGTTGTAACTTTTGAACCCTTTGGTCTAGAGACATGAAACATAGTTCACTTGATTCCACTCATCATGCTGATCACAACCAATGTCATACATTAAGACTCCGCCCATTACAGTAGACGCCATTTTGAAAAGTACAGTATTCAGTTTTTTTGCTACTCCTCCTTCAAAATTTGTTCAATTTTGTCCAATATTTGGTCAAATGATATTTAGACTTAGCCGCACAGAAATGACTGAACAGATTTTTTTTAGTTGTCTTTCTTCAAAAGTTATGGTGTCGCAAACTTAGTGAGGTCCACCCAAAAATGGCTAAGAGGCTGTATCTCGGCCAAAGTTTGATCAATCGAAACAGAAATCGATACACTTTATCAGAAGCATGTTCTGAGGTGTCATACCAAAGTTGGGAATAGCGCCACCTAGGGGTCATGAGATATGCAAAATTGCTATTTTGGCCAATAACTTTTGAACAGTTTTTCAGAAAATCATAAATGTGGTATCTATGGATTCCTTGGATCATGCCGAATCCGTGGATATCAATTTTGCCATGATGGGATGTACCTCGTGTCCGCCATTTTGAATTTTGTCATAATTTGCAATATCTTTAAAACTTTTTAAAATTTCTCCACCAAATTTGGTATGGATCATCATTAGCATGGCCCAAAGGTACATGAGAAGTTTGATGACAGCGCCACCTAGTGTTCCAAAGTTATAAGGTTTTTTGTAAAAACGCTTATAACTTTTGCAAATATAGTTCAAAATTTAATTTCTTTATATCAATATGTTCCTTGGCTTATACCGATTCTAACGATGTCTCATTTTTCATTTTCCAACAAAATGACTGTCCGCCATATTGGAGCAAATGAAAAACCATTTTTTCGCTACTCCTCCTTCAGATCTTGCTCAAATTTTTCCAAAATTTGGTCAGATGATCTTTGGACCGAGCCGCACAGAAATGACTGAACAGATTTTTGATATTCATTACCGTTTTCGAGATATTCGTCTCCAAAATTGACCTAGCCTGTGTTTGTTGCCTTATGCTAGTTAGCTTAGCATAATAATTGTTTAGCATGCTAACCAGGTGCCATTCTTTTTAATGGGGCTCTTCAGCTAACAGGATGACCATAAGCTGTATTAGCATTGAGCTAGCTTAGCATGCTAATCACGTTAACATGCTTTTGTACATTTATTCTTATACTGAAGCCTCTCCTCTGCAGATTTGTAATATCCATCCTATGAGTGGCGTAAGCTGCTAAACCACGTGTCACGAATCCCGAACCATTGCGGTCGTGGGTTCGAATCCCGTGTGGCACATGCCCAGACCGCAAGAGGTACTGTGGCCTTAAGTGGTGGAAAAGTCGTTTCAGTTCTACACATGGTGTCTGTCTGAGAAAGAACATGTGCTTGCTGTACTTGTTCTGCTTGTGGTCCCTTCCAGGGCTTGGCCCCGCAAAAGGCTGCTTGCAGCTTTAATTATTATTATTATTATTATTCTTCCCGGTGAAAGTCTATGGCAGCCCTATGAACCGTAAGTAGGAAAATGATGAAATTTGGCACACTTATAGTGATCATCATGAAAAGTAATTGAGCCAAATTTTGAGTCTCTAGCCCTAACTCTATAGCGCCACCACCAGTTCAAAATTTCAACATTAAAATTGTTGTAACTTTTGAACCCTTTGGTCTAGAGACATGAAACATAGTACACTTGATTCCACTCATCATGCTGATCACAACCAATGTCATACATTAAGACTCCGCCCATTACAGTAGACGCCATTTTTAAAAGTACAGTATTCAGTTTTTTTGCTACTCCTCCTTCAAAATTTGTTCAATTTTGTCCAATATTTGGTCAAATGATATTTAGACTTAGCCGCACAGAAATGACTGAACAGATTTTTTTTAGTTGTCTTTCTTCAAAAGTTATGGTGTCGCAAACTTAGTGAGGTCCACCCAAAAATGGCTAAGAGGCTGTATCTCGGCCAAAGTTTGATCAATCGAAACAGAAATCGATACACTTTATCAGAAGCATGTTCTGAGGTGTCATACCAAAGTTGGGAATAGCGCCACCTAGGGGTCATGAGATATGCAAAATTGCTATTTTGGCCAATAACTTTTGAACAGTTTTTCAGAAAATCATAAATGTGGTATCTATGGATTCCTTGGATCATGCCGAATCCGTGGATATCAATTTTGCCATGATGGGATGTACCTCGTGTCCGCCATTTTGAATTTTGTCATAATTTGCAATATCTTTAAAACTTTTTAAAATTTCTTCACCAAATTTGGTATGGATCATCATTAGCATGGCCCAAAGGTACATGAGAAGTTTGATGACAGCGCCACCTAGTGTTCCAAAGTTATAAGGTTTTTTGTAAAAACGCTTATAACTTTTGCAAATATAGTTCAAAATTTAATTTCTTTATATCAATATGTTCCTTGGCTTATACCGATTTTTAACGATGTCTCATTTTTCATTTTCCAACAATGTGACTGTCCGCCATATTGGAGCAAACGAAAAACCATTTTTTCGCTACTCCTCCTTCAGATCTTGCTCAAATTTTTCCAAAATTTGGTCAGATGATCTTTGGACCGAGCCGCACAGAAATGACTGAACAGATTTTTGATATTCATTACCGTTTTTAAGATATTCGTCTCCAAAATTGACCTAGCCTGTGTTTGTTGCCTTATGCTAGTTAGCTTAGCATAATAATTGTTTAGCATGCTAACCAGGTGCCATTCTTTTTAATGGGGCTCTTCAGCTAACAGGATGACCATAAGCTATATTAGCATTGAGCTAGCTTAGCATGCTAATCACGTTAACATGCTTTTGTGCATTTATTCTTATACTGAAGCCTCTCCTCTGCAGTTTTGTAATTTCCATCCTATGAGTGGCGCAAGCTGCTAAACCAGGTGTCACGAATCCCGAACCATTGCGGTCGTGGGTTCGAATCCCGTGTGGCACATGCCCAGACCGCAAGAGGTACTGTGGCCTTAAGTGGTGGAAAAGTCGTTTCAGTTTACACATGGTGTCTGTCTGAGAAAGAACATGTGCTTGTTGTACTTGTTCTGCTTGTGGTCCCTTTCAGGGCTTGGCCCCGCAAAGGCTGCTTGCAGCTTTAATTATTATTATTATTATTATTATTCTTCTTCCGCCAATGGAAGTCTATGGCAGCCCTATGAACCGTAAGTAGGAAAATGTTGAAATTTGGCACACTTGTAGTGATGGTAATTATTAGTAATTGGTCCAATTTTTGACCCTCTAGGACCAACTCTATAGCGCCACCACCAGTTCAAAAATTCAACATTGAAATGGTTATAACTTTTGAACCCTTTGCTCTAGAGACATGAAACTTAGTACACCTGATTCCTCTCATCATGCTGATCACAACCAATACCTTACATTAAGACCCCGCCCATTACAGTAGAGGCCATTTTGAAATGTACAGTATTCAGTTTTTTCCCTACTCCTCCTTCAAATTTTGTCCAATTCTGTCCAAAATTTGCTCAAATGATCTTCGGACTGAGCCGCACAGAAATGACTGAACAGATTTTTTTTATTCATCTTTGTTCAAAAGTTATGGTGTCGCAAACTTAACGAGGTCCACCCAAAATTGGCTAAGAGGCTGTATCTCGGCCAAAATTGAATCAATCGAAACGAAAATTGGTACGCTTCTTTGGAAGCATGTTCTGAGGTTCCATACCAAAGTTGGGAATAGCGCCACCTACGGGTCATGAGATATGAAAAATTGCTATTTTGGCCAATAACTTTTGAACAGTTTTTCAGAAAATCATAAATGTGGTATCTATGGATTCTTTGGATCATGCCGAATCCGTGGATATCGATTTTGCCATGATGGGCTATACCTCGTGTCCGCCATTTTGAATTTTGTCATAATTTGCAATATCTTTAAACCTCTTTGAAATTTCTTGACCAAATTGGGCATGGATCATCATTAGCATGCCCTGAAGGTACATGAGAAGTTTTATCACAGCGCCACCTAGTGTTCCCAAGTTATAAGGTTTTTTGTAAAGATGCTTATAACTTTTGCAAATATTGTTCAAAATGTAATTTCTTCATATCAATATGTTCCTTGGCTTATAACGATTCCACCGATGTCTCATTTTTCATTTTCCAACAATGTGACTGTCCGCCATATTGGAGCAAATGAAAAACCATTTTTTCGCTACTCCTCCTGCAAATCTTGCTCGAATTTGTTTAAAATTTTGTCAGATAATCTTTGGACCGAGCCGCACAGAAATGACTGAACAGATTTTTGATATTCGCTATCGTTTGAGAGATATTTGCCTCCAAAGTTGACCTAGCCTGTGTTTGTTGACTTATGCTAGTTAGCTTAGCATAATAATTGTTTAGCATGCTAACCAGGTGCAATTCTTTTGAATGCGGCTCTTCAGCTATCAGGATAACCATTAGCTACGTTAGCATTGAGCTAGCTTAGCATGCTAATTGCGTTAACATGATTTTGTGTGCTTATTCTTATACTGAAGGATCTCCTCTGCAGCTCAGTTATTTGCGTCTTCTGTGTGGCGCAAGCTGCTAAACCACGTGTCACGAATCCCGAACCATTGCGGTCGTGGGTTCGAATCCTGTGTGGCACATGCCCAGACCGCAAGAGGTACTGTGGCCTTAAGTGGTGGAAAAGTTGTTTCAGTTCTAGACATGGTGTCTGTCTGAGAAAGGACTTCCAAAAATATAACATGCAGCAAATTTATATATTAAAAAAATCTTAATTTTGAGGTTATTTTCACTTGTACTACTGACCCAACAGTTTTTTTTTTCCAAATGTCGGAGTTGCTGCTGCTTCCGGGCTTGGCCCCTGCATTGCTGCTTGCAGCTATATTTATTATTATTATTCTTCTTCTTCCGCCAATGGAAGTCTATGGCAGCCCTATGAACCGTAAGTAGGAAAATGTTGAAATTTGGCACACTTGTAGTGATGGTAATTATTAGTAATTGGTCCAATTTTTGAGCCTCTAGGACCAACTCTATAGCGCCACCACCAGTTCAAAAATTCAACATTGAAATGGTTATAACTTTTGAACCCTTTGCTCTAGAGACATGAAACTTAGTACACCTGATTCCTCTCATCATGCTGATCACAACCAATACCGTACATTAAGACCCCGCCCATTACAGTAGAGGCCATTTTGAAATGTACAGTATTCAGTTTTTTCCCTACTCCTCCTTCAAATTTTGTCCAATTCTGTCCAAAATTTGCTCAAATGATCTTCGGACTGAGCCGCACAGAAATGACTGAACAGATTTTTTTTATTCATCTTTGTTCAAAAGTTATGGTGTCGCAAACTTAACAAGGTCCACCCAAAATTGCCTAAGAGGCTGTATCTCGGCCAAAATTGAATCAATCGAAACGAAAATTGGTACGCTTCATCGGAAGCATGTTCTGAGGTTCCATACCCAAGTTGGGAATAGCGCCACCTACGGGTCATGAGATATGAAAAATTGCTATTTTGGCCAATAACTTTTGAACAGTTTTTCAGAAAATCATAAATGTGGTATCTATGGATTCTTTGGATCATGCCGAATCCGTGGATATCGATTTTGCCATGATGGGCTATACCTCGTGTCCGCCATTTTGAATTTTGTCATAATTTGCAATATCTTTAAACCTCTTTGAAATTTCTTGACCAAATTGGGCATGGATCATCATTAGCATGCCCTGAAGGTACATGAGAAGTTTTATCACAGCGCCACCTAGTGTTCCCAAGTTATAAGGTTTTTTGTAAAGATGCTTATAACTTTTGCAAATATTGTTCAAAATGTAATTTCTTCATATCAATATGTTCCTTGGCTTATAACGATTCCACCGATGTCTCATTTTTCATTTTCCAACAATGTGACTGTCCGCCATATTGGAGCAAATGAAAAACCATTTTTTCGCTACTCCTCCTGCAAATCTTGCTCGAATTTGTTTAAAATTTTGTCAGATAATCTTTGGACCGAGCCGCACAGAAATGACTGAACAGATTTTTGATATTCGCTATCGTTTGAGAGATATTTGCCTCCAAAGTTGACCTAGCCTGTGTTTGTTGACTTATGCTAGTTAGCTTAGCATAATAATAGCAATTGTTATTGTCAAAATAACAATTTGCTCATTCTTCCGCCAATGGAAGTCTATGGCAGCCCTATGAACCGTAAGTAGGAAAATGATGAAATTTGGCACACTTGTAGTGATGCTAATGAATAGTAATTGGACCAATTTTTGACCCTCTAGGACCAACTCTATAGCGCCACCACCAGTTCAAAAATTCAACATTGAAATGGTTATAACTTTTGAACCCTTTGCTCTAGAGACATGAAACTTAGTACACATGATTCCTCTCATCATGCTGATCACAACCAATACCGTACATTAAGACCCCACCCATTACAGTAGTGGCCATTTTGAAATGTACAGTATTCAGTTTTTTCGCTACTCCTCCTTCAAATTTTGTCCAATTTTGTCCAAACATGCGCTCAAATGATCATCAGACTGAGCCGCACAGAAATGACTGAACAGATTTTTTTTATTTTTCATTCTTCAAAAGTTATACTTTTGCAAACTTAACAAGGTCCACCCAAAATTGGTTAAGAGGCTGTATCTCGGCCAAAGTTTGATCAATCGAAACGAAAATTGGTATGCTTCATCGGAAGCATGTTTTGAGGTTCCATGCCAAAGTTGGGAACAGCGCCACCTATTGTTCCAGAGATATCATTGTTTTTTGAAAAAACGCTTATAACTTTTGCTAATATTGCTTGAAATTTGATTTCTATATGTCAAAATATTCCTTGGGTTATGCCGATTTCAACGATAACTCATATGTTACTTTTGAACAATGTGACTGGCCACCATATTGGAGCGAATGGGAAACAGTTTTTTCGCTACTCCTCCTTCAAATTTTGTCCAATTTTCTCCAAACATGCACACAAATGATCTTCGGACCGAGCCGCATAAAAGTACTGTTCCCGTTTTTTTTGCAATATGGGGAAAAAAAAAGTTATGATGTCGCAAAATGAACAAGGTTGACCCAGAGATGGATCAGAAGCTGTAACTTGTGAACAGTTTGTCACAAAATCATAAAATTGGTATCTATTGATTCCCTGCGTCCTGTCGAATCAGAGGATATGCATTTTGCCACGATTGGATGCACCAAGTCATAAGATACATTAGAACTGAGCTAGCTTAGCATGCTAATCTGGATAACATGTCATGGAACTTTTTTGTGAATCATTCTCACACTGAACCCTCTCCCCTGCTGCTTTGAAATTCACAACCTCTGAGTGGCGCAATATGTTAAACCATGTATCTCCAATACTGAACCACTCTGGTTGTGGGTTCGAGTCCCACGTGGGGCGACTTTAAAATTGTGTAATAAGTTTTCATTTCAATTCCTTCCTGCTCTGCACTGCTGTTTGTGCTTAATTTACATGTGTATTCAATTTGTGCTGTTTTTGTTCTTGCGGCTCTGCACTGCTCTTGGTGCTTAAATGCCTGCTGCACTGCTGTACTTGATGTGCTGGCTCTGTGCTTGGTCTGCTTGCTGCGCCTTGCTGGGCTTGGCCCCGTGTTGCTGCTTGCAGCTATATTTAGGGGCCAAGCCCCGAAGGGGATAGCCCCTATTGTATCTGTTAGTTTTCTTATTATTATTATTATTCTTCTTCCGCCAATGTAAGTCTATGGCAGCCCTATGAACCGTAAGTAGGAAAATGATGAAATTTGGCACACTTGTAGTGATGGTAATTATTAGTAATTGGTCCAATTTTTGACCCTCTAGGACCAACTCTATAGCGCCACCACCAGTTCAAAAATTCAACATTGAAATGGTTATAACTTTTGAACCCTTTGCTCTAGAGACATGAAACTTAGTACACATGATTCCTCTCATCATGCTGATCACAACCAATACCTTACATTAAGACCCCGCCCATTACAGTAGAGGCCATTTTGAAATGTACAGTATTCAGTTTTTTCCCTACTCCTCCTTCAAATTTTGTCCAATTCTGTCCAAAATTTGCTCAAATGATCTTCGGACTGAGCCGCACAGAAATGACTGAACAGATTTTTTTTATTCATCTTTGTTCAAAAGTTATGGTGTCGCAAACTTAACGAGGTCCACGCAAAATTGGCTAAGAGGCTGTATCTCGGCCAAAATTGAATCAATCGAAACGAAAATTGGTACGCTTCATCGGAAGCATGTTCTGAGGATCCATACCAAAGTTGGGAATAGCGCCACCTACGGGTCATGAGATATGCAAAATTGCTATTTTGGCCAATAACTTTTGAACAGTTTTTCAGAAAATCATAAATGTGGTATCTATGGATTCCTTGGATCATGCCGAATCCGTGGATATCGATTTTGCCATGATGGACTATACCTCGTGTCCGCCATTTTGAATTTTGTCATAATTTGTAATATCTTTAAAACTCTTTGACATTTCTTCACCAAATTTGGCATGGATCATCATTAGCATGCCCTGAAGGTACATGAGAAGTTTTATCACAGCGCCACCTAGTGTTCCAAAGTTATAAGGTTTTTTGTAAAGACGCTTATAACTTTTGCAAATATTGTTCAAAATGTAATTTCTTTATGTCAATATGTTCCTTGGCTTATAACGATTCCACCGATGTCTCATTTTTCATTTTCCAACAATGTGACTGTCCGCCATATTGGAGCAAATGAAAAAACATTTTTTCGCTACTCCTCCTTCAAATCTTGCTCGAATTTGTCCAAAATTTGGTCACATAATCTTTGGACCGAGCCGCACAGAAATGACTGAACAGATTTTTGATATTCGCTATCGTTTGAGAGATATTTGTCTCCAAAGTTGACCTAGCCTGTGTTTGTTACCTTATGCTAATTAGCTTAGCATAATAATTGTTTAGCATGCTAACCAGGTGCCATTCTTTTGAATGCGGCTCTTCAGCTATCAGGATAACCATAAGCTACGTTAGCATTGAGCTAGCTTAGCATGCTAATCGAGTTAACAAGATTTTGTGTGCTTATTCTTATACTGAAGGCTCTCCTCTGCAGCTCAATTATTTGCGTCTTCTGTGTGGCGCAAGCTGCTAAACCACGTGTCACGAATCCCGAACCATTGCGGTCGTGGGTTCGAATCCTGTGTGGCACATGCCCAGACCGCAAGAGGTACTGTGGCCTTAAGTGGTAGAAAAGTTGTTTCAGTTCTAGACATGGTGTCTGTCTGAGAAAGGACTTCCAAAAATATAACATGCAGCAAATTTATATATTAAAAAAATCTTAATTTTGAGGTTATTTTCACTTGTACTACTGACCCAACAGTTTTTTTTTTCAAATGTCGGAGTTGCTGCTGCTTCCGGGCTTGGCCCCTGCATTGCTGCTTGCAGCTATATTTTAAATTACAGTCGTTCTTCTTTGTTGTGTTGAATGCCATCTTACCATTTGACAAGCCATTTTTAGACCGGAGTTGGGTTTGTTTTGTGTTTGTTCTGAGATTAGACATAACTTGTTTTCCTCACTGGAATTTCTAACTTGTAATTATTTAAACTGCATTCGCAATGTTTAAGTCTATAGGATTCTAACGTATGTCAATCACAATGGTCATTCATCATTAGAGCGCCACCATCAGGCTGAATAAATAAGTACAATTGGCTTTATGCACAGCTGCACTACTTCCTAAACTTAAGCCAGCTCCTTGTTTCCTGTTTGCCATTATTGTCCGAACTTGATTAATTCAGGTGTGTCTGATTATTGTTGCCGTGTCTACTGAGGTCAGGCACACCTGGATGAATCAATTTGTCCAGTAATGGCAGACAGGAAACAAGGAGCTGACTAAAGTTCAGGAAGTAGCCTAGTAGTGCAGCTGTGCATAAAACCAATTCGGCCAAAAGTGTGTCTGTTGTGTCAAGCGATTACGATAATATAGAGCTTACAAAATGTTTATCATTACCTAGCGCTAAGACCCAGAATCTGCCCTACCTAAATTTATGGCCAGGAGCTGCTACTGCTATCCATGTTCTTCAAAATATCTTATTTTGTGTTCAACAGAAGAAAGAACTTCATCCGGGTTTGGAACAACGTGAGTAAATTATGACAGAATTTCTAGGTGAATTATCTTTGTGCTGCAATATTTGGACATGTTAGGATGTTTTGGGAAATCTTGCATATTCCTCTGCTACACAAGTTGCATATCTATTTTTCTTCACAAAAAGCCTATTTTATGGTGTATAGTCGCAGCAATTTCCTTCTATTTGTAAGATTGTCACGACTCACTAATGACTAGCTGATGCATTTTCAGTCATCTTAACCGAGTGCTTCTGTACTAGGCCTAGTTTATTTGTCACACACTGGCAATGACAAGAGCTTTCTTCATTGAAAATGATCAGCACCATGGGATTAAACAAATGAAGAAAAAAACAATGAAATGAGACACAATAGCCTACAGAAATAGATTTTCAAAATTTTCAAACAGAAGTTTGAATCAAAATAATTAAAAAATATTTCATCAAATAAACATTTGATGTATCGTATTGTAGCCTAGAAAGGTCAGATAGGGACAGTTTGATGTGACGCTGTCATGCCAGAACGACAGACAGAGTAGTAATCGAATTTAAACAGAAGATATTACTACTGTGCATCTGCATCTCTTCCCTACTAGGACATTTTTTTCCATGTCACTGCAGTAGCTCGTCAGTAGGTGGTGGTAAATGCTCACAGAGGAAACTGTGAAAGAATGAAATTGCTCCACCCCAGTAACGAAATTAAATCCATCACCCAACACACCTCCTTAATATGCAGGTGTAATCTCCAGATGGTGTATGTTTTAATCATCTTTACTCAGTTTGATGATAAGATATAGGATGCATCTTACTGGATTAATTATCACTTTGAAAAAGATGAATCTATAATCTCTGATTAAATTTAAAGAAGCAGAATGCACAAAATTCAGTAATTATTTAGCAATATTTGTCTTTTTGCAAATATCATCTTATGTATTTTGATATGGAACTGTATATCCTTGTAACAGGATTGTCTTTGTCCTGGTAGTAGCAGCACAATGGCTTGTGATATCTATCAGTCCTGCCCTTTTAAGGTCTTTCAGAATGATACCCTCAATGTCATTTGAGTGTGGTTCAAGTGTCTTATCATTTATCACAGGCAGATTGTGTAAAGAGCAGCAAAAGGCCCACCGAATCCAGAATAAAACATAAACCTCTCCATCATTCTGTTGAGCTGAGCTTTTGTGGCTTGTCTCACGTAGATACCTGCACACACACTCTGTGTGTGACCTCTATCTGTGCCTGCGATATGAATTTTGCCATGACAGACATAGACAGTAACATTCTTTACTTTGTATTTTTACTATTCAGCATCTTAAAGTTATGTGGATATTATCCTGTAAACACTGGCAGGATGTTCCCAGACATTATACGTTTTTGAAAAGATTTGATGGTTTTTGATATGGTTTATCTTGCTGTTTTACCCCCATGTTTGACCCTAAACAGTTATTTACCCTTAATAATGTTTCTAGCCTTGGACATCCGCGTTGAGAATAAAGGTTGTTGATGTTCTGCCTCTGAGCTCTCCAATGGGCCCAATCTCTCTGGAACTCAGATTCTCCTGCGTTTAAATCCCTTTCAAGTTTCATTCAGCATTTCAAGGAAGTGTTTGGTCAGACAGTTTCTGATCTCACCGTTCACCATTAGCTCTTCAACCTTCGTCAAAGAAAGTCTTCAGTGAGTACATATGCCCTTCTATTTCGTACGTCTTCGTTCTTCGTACCTCTTCATCTTTGTGCCGCTCTTCTGGACTCATACCGCTTCGGGCTCTGGACATTCAGGTAGTTGGCGTATCCTCTCGCTCCTCAGTAATCGGTACCGGTGGCCATCCATCTCAAGGGATGTTTCCAGGTACGTTCGGGGATACTGAGTCTTGTATCCCACAATGACTGTGGTCCCACCTTGGAATTGATTTCATGACTAACCTTCCCAGATCCAGAAACAACACTTGTGTCTTCATCATTGTGGATCACTTTTCGAAGGCTTGCAAGCAGATCCCATTGCCTGGACTTCAACTGCGTTTGAGTCTGCAGAGGCCCTCTTCAGTCATGTGTTTCAAAATATTGCCATCCCCGAGGACATAGTGTCGGACAGAGGTCCACAGTTCATTTCAAGGGTTCGGCAAGCCTTCTTCAGACTCCTTGGGGTTACTGTCAGCTTATCTTCTGGATACCATCCTCAGACACATGGCCAGACTGAGCGGAAGATCCAAGAGATTGGATCATCCAGACATCTGGAGTCGGTTCCTTCCCAGGGGTTGTGGTAGACCTCGTCGCCGTCTTTGTCCGTCGTCTCAGATGTCGGGATACTGTCAGGATCAGAGATGTATAAAGTACTAGAGACTCTGACTTGAGTAAAAGTACAAGTGCTCTATCAAAAAAGTGACTTGAGTAGAAGTTGAAGTGCTCTTTAATGTCTATTGACATTTATTTTGATATTATTTTGTCTTACTGTGTCTTACTCAAAATAGCACACTTGACATGTACTGTATTTGCAGTCTTGTGGATTTGCGGGGCTTAATTTTCTCACATGCACCATTGTGAACTATTTAATTGAATTTGTATGAATTTGACTATTTTATTGAATGCACAAATGTTTTGATTCACTACTGTTTGGTTAAATTGATGTTTTGTGCCCTCCAAGCCCCCATAGAATAGGGACACTGCAGTGTCTGCAATACAAATAATAATAATAGCAAGTTTGAAATGATCTGACACCTTTATTACCCATGGACACTGCAGGCATGCTGCTTAGGCCAGAGAGATGAGAGAGAGAGAGAGAGAGAGAGAGAGAGAGAGAGAGAGAGAGAAGAAGAAGAAGAAGAGCAGAGCACTGAATGATTGATTATTCTCTTATACCTTTGTGGTTTGATTAAAGTGTCCATGATTTATCTGCACCACTCACAACATCATTACACCATGTACAGTATCTCTGTGTATGAGTGTGTAATCTAAAGGTATATTGAATCGCAAGCTAAAAATATCACAAAGGCCTGCCAAGAGTCTTTGCATAAATGGCTGTCCTCTCGATAAATTCTCTCCTCTACTGACACCTCATTTTAAAATGGGAAATATCCCCTGTTGTGCATACTGCACATATTAGGTTATTTAATACTTGATGGATGTGTTTACTTTGAACAGATGTTGCCTAGAGCGTAATCATTTAGCCCCATCAGTTGCGCATCTGGCCCACTTGCATAGGCCTTTAATTACTTCAGCTCAGTTTCATCATTTCAGGGAAGACCGATAGTCTGGATGGGACCATGTGCATCAATGTAGTGTTTTGAATAACACTTTTACAAACTGGGGGTCCATGGAAAATTAAATGAAAATTAGATCCATGGGAAAAAAAATAATAATAAAAAAGATTTTATTATTGTTGTTATTTAGGGCTTGATATTAAATATTTTAGTAGCTCATTAAACTCAAAGCTCCCTCAAAGAAAAACAGTTCCTATTAAGTAGCTTTGAGCCTAGACAAATTAAGTTCAAACAAGACAGACATTTAAAGGATATATAGTGGTGTAATAATACTAATAGTGTCCAATCCTGGTCCTGGAAGGGTCACTGTCCTGCGAAGTTTAGCTCCAACCCCAATTAAGCACACCAATCTAGTCAAGGTCTTAATAGGCCTACTATACTTCCAGGCAGGTATGTTGAGGCAAGTTGGAGTTAAACTCTACAGGACAGTGGTCCTCCACCAAGGTTGTAATAATGACTATTCATCCAGGTATTTGAGGCCGGCGCTTTTTTCATGTCTCTCATTATCGCAGTCTCTCTCTCTCGCAGTTTACCCATGTAGTTTGAAAACTCGGTTTGCTTCTAAACTCTGTTGGGGTGTGACTTTTGCACCCCTGGGTTAAACAGACAGTTCGCTTCATACATTCATACAGCTATGCAGCATTAACAACAACTCCCCATAATCCGCACCTTGATGGCACTCAAATAATACTACCTTTATGTGATTGCTGTTTTGTGCAATATACAGCAATTTTCTTGTGTTGTGATTGGTTGAGTCAGTCTTCAGCCATTTAATAAATGTTCCAACTCACAGCCCACTTCAAATTGCTTTTAATCGATGCACAAATAAAATAAAGAACATATAGGGTGGGCAAGACAGATGTTTGGGTGGGTGTAGCCTACCTCTGCCCATGCTTAGACCCGGCCCTGGTTCTTGGCATGTAAAACTTCTGAACTTGATTGTAAAATTCCTTTTAAAAGTACACACAATTCATATAATGTCATTGCAAAGGTAAAAGATTAATGAAGACATAATTTTTTAGGGCAGTTCAATTTGAGCCAAATCACCCAAGTAGGCCTAATAGATAAAAGATGTGTAATAGTTTACGCTAAAGGTCTGTAATTGGCATGCGGGCAAGGTTGAGATTTTTTTGTGTACTTCCCGATTGGAGGGGTGGGTTGTGGATGCTGGTTTGCACTTTGTGCTTCCTGTCTCTGATGGGCCAGGCCCTTCGGCACTTCCTGCTTGGAGGGGTGGAGGGTGTACTGTGACCTTGCCTCATGTTTTTCCCGCTGGGTTGTCCCATCGAGCCTCTCTAAGATGGAGACATGGCAGAACTGGCTGGTGGGGGAAAGGAACAAGTATTTTGATGGTCCCTTTTGAACACTCTGCTGACGAGAAGTAACATTGCAACTACATGCCAACTAACACTCATTCAAGTATTAGGCAGTCTGCCTAATATCTGAAAACACTTCATTTTGATGGTCCCAAACATCAAAATAGACACTCTGTAAGTAACTTTGCAACATGTCAGCTGATAACCCTAACCCTACTAGTCTACTAATACTCTACTAACACTCTAATGAGTGTTAGTAGACATGTAGGGACACGCGTAACTTAATACTCAACAGAATGTGTTAAAGGGACCATCAAAATAAAGTGAAACCAGGACTTTTTATACATTTAAATAGAAAATTAATATATATTGTCAATTTCTTGCATGTATATTGGTATATACACTCGCATCATATGACGCCTTCAGAACTGCCTTAATTCTACGTGGCATTGATTCAACAAGGTGCTGAAAGCATTCTTTAGAAATGTTGGCCCATATTGATAGGACAGTATCTTGCAGTTGAGGGAGATTTTGTGGGATGCACATCCAGGGCACGAAGCTTGCATGTGCAGTGGAGGTGGAGGGGTGGTGATCCACTGTGTGACACCAATGTGTCCCTGAGCAAGACACTTAACCCCTAGTTGCTCTAGAGGCGTGCAACCTCTGACATAAATAGCAATTGTAAGTCGCTTTGGATAAAAGCGTCAGCTAAATGAATAAATGTAAATATAATGTAAATGTTCCACCACATCCCAAATATGCTCTATTGGGTTGAGATCTGGTGGCTGTGGGGGCCATTTTAGTACAGTGAACTCATTGTCATGTTCAAGAAACCAATTTGACATGATTCAAGCTTTGTGACATGGTGCATTATCCTGCTGGAAGTAGCCATCAGAGGATGGGTACATGGTGGCCATAAAGGGATGGACATGGTCAGAAACAATGCTCAGGTAGGCCATGGCATTTAAACGATGCCCAATTAGCACTAAGGGGCCTAAAGTGTCCCAAGAAAACATCCCTCACACCATTACACCACCAGCAGCCTGCACAGTGGTAACAAGGCATGATGGATCCATGTTCTCATTTTGTTTACGCCAAATTCTGACTCTACCATCTGAATGTCTCAACAGAAATCGAGACTCATCAGATGAGGCAACATTTTTTCAGTTTTCAACCAATTTTGGTGAGCTCTTGCAAATTGTAGCCTCTTTTTCCTTTTTGTAGTGGAGATGAGTGGTACCCGGTGGGGTCTTCTGCTGTTGTAGGCCATCCGCCTCAAGGTTGTGTGTGTTGTGGCTTCACAAATGTTTTGCTGAATACCTCGGTTGTAACGAGTGGTTATTTCAGTCAAAGTTGCTCCTCTATCAGCTTGAACCCATTCACCTCTTGCATCAACAAGGCATTTTCGCCCACAGGACTGCTGCTTACTGGATGTTTTTCCTTTTCCAAACCATTCTTTGTAAACCCTAGAAATGGTTGTGTGTGAAAATCCCAGTAACTGAGCAGATTGTGAAATACTCAGACCGGCCCGTCTGGCACCAACAACCATGCCACGCTCAAAATTGCTTAAATCCCCTTTCTTTCCCATTCTGAGATTCAGTTTGGGGTTCAGGAGATTGTCTTGACCAGGACCACACCCCTAAATGCATTGAAGCAACTGCCATGTGATTGGTTGATTAGATAATTGCATTAATGAGAAATTGAACAGGTGTTCCTAATAATCTATTATATAGGTGAGTGTAGATACAATGAGATTTAAAAGTAGAATCACTAATTAGATAAACAAGCTAAATTACTCATGACGTACATCATGTGTCATATCATGAGTGTTTGATATGGCATAATTATATTGTTTCTCCCCAGAAACAAATTGTGGTTAAAAAAAAGCTCTAGGTTTGTTGTGCTTGTTCGTATGGCACATTTTGTTCAAAAATATTGTGAATATATATCAATGACTTTAAAATATTTATAATAAATAAGACCAATAAAAAAATAATAATACATATATTTGAATTGTCATATTGTTTATTGTTATTATATTTAACAAAATAAAAAATATTAGGTCTATTGTAATAGTTCATGTAAAATATGAATACAAGATTTTTATAGAAAAATAATATAATAACAAATACAGTTTTAATATTTATGGCTTGATAAGTCTTAATTCATTTTAATTCAAACATTAAACCATCAAGCTTTTATTTTGGCGGAAAACAGCAGGGTTTTATGCAGCCCCTAAAGGTATTAACTTTGTTTATTGCAACTGCGACTTTGTTTCTCATAATTTACATCTCGCAGTGTGACTATTTCTTATTTTAAACTTTATCTTACTACCTTTTTAAACAAAAATTACTCTGAGCCAGACTGCTACATGAAATACATTAGCTCTCTAGGATCCCATAAAAGTTCTAGAGTTCTCTAGGCCCTTGCACTGAAGGAGGGAAATTTCCCCCTTCGCTATTTCAGCTCTCATTTATTCCTGTCTCAATTCCTGTTTCCTGTCTCCCTCGGTCAACTTCCTCTATGCAAGCCAGGAGATGTTCGGGATGATCCGCTGAGGAATCAAAGAAGAAAATAATTAAGTAACATGCCTTCTAAGAGTTATTTCAGTTGTGCTGAATTAGATTCAGTAACCCAAAGTACTTCCTTTTGGCTTTCTAACTAAAATTATGCTTATTTCTATAAGTGACTAAATCAAAGTGTTTTAAATAAGCCAAATGACCGCCTACATGAGCACATTGATCGCGCTCAAGCATTTTGATAAATCATACATCACAATGCCAGTACTCTAACACACAGAGATCATAAAGGAATGCAGTGGACTTCCACTATTGTGAAGGATCCCACCCACAGGTTCATTCCTCTGGGACTCTTTAAGCCAAAATGTAATTCTCTCCTCTTCTTTCCCAGTGTGCGATGCACGTGCTTGGGTGTGGAGCTCAGGGAAGTAGGGTATATCCTTCCTCCCAGTTGAGGACAGGGGAGGGGGTTGTTGGGTTTTGAACCATGGATAGAAATGGGGATATTAAGCTCTTTCTATTTGACATACCTATATATTTTATGGACACAAGCATTATGGTTCTGTTAAAAGGTTTATTCACTGTAGTGTATACCATTCACTGGCAAACCTCATATCATTAGTTAATACTATAAAACTAATGTATTGTACTAAACTAAATCACATGCTTATTATGCAAATGGATCATAAACATGGCTTAATGAGGCTTAATGATGTGTCTGTGCATGATCGTTGCTTAGATTTCCTTAAATTAAATTATTTCAGCACAAGAGTAAAAAGAGGTGTTTCCCATTTTTTTTTCATTAGTAGCAATGGCCATTTAATATTTAATGTGTTATCGCTTAAAGTTAATAGAGAAGTTATAGATTATAAAAATATGCATTTACCATGACGTTAACATAAAGTTGTTAGTATATCATTGTCTCATTTTAAAAACTTAGAGTATTTATTGTGCTTTATCACAATGAAACGTTTACAGGAACAGAGAACAAAATGATCAGTGATGGGGACGGGGAATAACCAGCTAAAAGAAGCAGCGTTCGAACATAACTTTTTTTTAGTAGTTCCTCTATTTTCCAAGTAATGTATTTTTTCCAATAACAAGCAACTTTTTCCAACAAAAAACACTCACCTAAATGGTCCTATCTCTCATATGCTGGAAAGTCATTGTGGTGAATATTTTTTTCTCTGTGTAATGAAAGACTGATTCATTCAGTTTATTAATTCGTTGGGAGTGTTTAGGTAAACAAATAGATTTTCTTATACTACCATGTTTTTGAATTGGTTATGTACATTAGGGTGTTTTGTGGAATTTAGAACTGTCAAAATTATTGTTTGTTATTAATATTTATTATATATGTTTTATATAAATGTACTTGTTCAAGTTTGATGCCGTCATCCTCATTAAAAACCTAACCTTTTTGTTTTTTATAAATTATTAGGACACTTACTGAACATTCAATTGTTTGGGTCAGTTACATTGGGGAAATAAATTAATATTTTTATTCAGGAAGAATGCATTAAATTGTAAAGATTTTTACATACAAAATATTTATCTTTCAAATGAATGCTGTTCTTTTGACCTTTCTATTCATAAAATCATATGGAAAATTCTTTTGATAATAATAAGAAATGTTGTTTGAGTATCAAATCAGCGTATTATAAAGATTTCTAAAAGACCATGTGACATTGAAGACTGGACTAATGATGCTAAAAATTCTTTTTTTTTGCCATCACTAAATTAAGCTACATTTTATATGAATAAAAACAGTTTAAATTGTAAAACAACAATATTATTTTTTATCAAGTTTTCGAATGGTAGCATTCATTCATTCATTCTTTGAATTGCCCCTTAAGAAGCTTTGAGTGTTGTTTCCTGGTTTCTATTTTTACAACTTTTTCAAAACAGGCTGATAGCAGTTTAACCTCTTCAAAATATATATTTTAAAGTGCTGAAGTTGTTTACAACCATGCTGCCAGGTCTTCTCTAAGAGATGACTATTCATCTCCGAATCAAGCAGTCTTTAAGAATGCTGTGGTACATTCTCTACTGAGACGAGGACAAGCCCGTCAGATAACACACGTTTCCACTCGTGGGAAACCCATTCTAACTAAGGTTAGCCCAGTAGGCTAAGGAGAGATCATCAGCCTGGCCCCTAGAGAACTCAAAGCAAATCTAGTGCCAGCATGCAGGATTTCCTCAGCGGCTCATGATATATTCATTATAGCACGATTGTGAGGACCTTTGATTAGAATCAATCCTGTCCATGGCACACACTTCATTTGGACCATTTTCCCAAGCATAGGTGTTTCTCAACACCAATCAATGAAGTGATGGATGGTAGCTGGTGTACTTAGGGAAAATAAGCAGCTGGGTTAATGCACACGCACACGTAGACATGCGCGAGAGGGATGGTTCCCATGACTGAATGATGTCGCCATGTGTCACTGTCATGCTGCATTGCCCAGAGTGATTGCCAACTCTGACGTGCCTATGTTTGTAGCAATAACAGCCCTAAATGCCCAGGAAATTAAATGCTCCACAGAGGTAATAAGGAGAGTAAATACAAGGGCTTGTCGCTACTGGGTGGGTGGGTAGGGGAAGATGATATTTCATATTACCTCAGGCAAAATAGAAAGCATTTATGCAGACTTGTTTTATTGAGTCATTTTTTATGTGTGTGTGTGTGTGTGCATTATTTAACACTTAGTGGTGTCGGCTATTTTATTCTGAATCAGTGTCTGCGTAATGTGCATTTTAAATGCAAACATGGAATTGAATAATGAGTGGGTTTTTTTTTTAGAAGTGGTTGTGATTGTGAGTCAACATGAAAAAAAAAGTACACAAGTAAGTAAGATAGTAACTCGTGGCCGCAAGATACTAACTCGTGGCCTCAATATACTAACTCGTGGCCTCAAGATACTATTTCGTGGCCTCAAGATAGTAACTCGTGCCCTCATGAGTTACTATCTTGAGTATAGTATCTTGAGGCCACGAGTTAGTATCTTGAGGCCACGAGTTAGTATCTTGAGGCCACGATTTACTATCTTGAGGCCACAAGTTAGTATCTTGAGGCCACGAGTTAGTATCTTGAGGCCACGATTTACTATCTTGAGGCCACGAGTTACTATCTTGAGGCCACAGGTTTCTATCTTGAGGCCACGGGTTTCTATCATGAGGCCACGAGTTTCTATCTTGAGGCCACGAGTTACTATCTTGAGGCCACGAGTTTCTATCTAGAGGCCACGAGTTTCTATCTTGAGGCCACGGGTTTCTATCTTGAGGCCACGGGTTTCTATCATGAGGCCACGAGTTTCTATCTTGAGGCCACGAGTTTCTATCTGGAGGCCACGAGTTTCTATCTTGAGGCCACGAGTTTCTATCTTGAGGCCACGAGTTTCTATCTTGAGGCCACAAGTTTCTATCTTGAGGCCACAAGTTTCTATCTTGAGGCCACGAGTTAGTATCTTGAGGCCACGAAATAGTATCTTGAGGCCACGAGTTACTATCTTGAGGCCACGAGTTACTATCTTGAGGCCATGAGATAGTATCAATTATTATGGGGGACTAGGGGGGCTCCGTAACAGACAGATAGGCAGGAACAAAAATCTTTTTAGGTTGATTGTGAGTAACGACTGGCATAATGAAAACACACACACAGGCCCTGGAAAAAAAACAGTGTGAAACATGGTTAATGTTCTCAGTGTTTTGATGCATTTGACAGAAATGCTTTGGAGAGCATCAAGTGTCTTATCGCTGAACAGTTTCCTGCCATGAAATGATGCAGCCAAAAAGAAGCCTTCACACTCCATTTGCAGGCATCATAACAGGACACCACAGTTATCTTTTTTCTGTCTCTCCTATCTGTTCGGTGTCATGATGACTGATGACGTTCAACACCAATGGAGACAAAAAGCCTTTGGCTTTCTCTGTGAACACCACAACCCACTAAATCATCACAGCCGTGGATGTGGAGGATCATACCAGTCGGGGTTAGTGTGGGTATTGAGTGCAGAGTTGTGAATACTACAGTGGCTGCTATCAATTTTATGATCACTGAATGAAACTATAAAAACAGCAATGGTCGGTGTAAGAAGCTATTGTAAAAGAATGCTGTATAAAGTAGGGTTGATCTCTGTAATATTTAGAAGTATTAGACATTAGATTGTTATCATAGATCACTGTCAGAGGCGACAGTTAGAGTAAATCCATAATGGCTTGCTAGATTGTACCATAGTACCCTTACAAGATTATGTTTCTGTTTTTATTTATTTATTTATTAGCAAATGACCAGGGAAAAGGAGGTGCTAAACCTATTTCAGACACTTCAGGAGGTCAAGCTAAATATAATGTATATGTTTAAAACTCTGATTTCTGTGATTTTCTTTTTTTTTTTGTAACTTTCCACCAATAAACATTAAATAAATATCAAAATAAAATACCTTTAATAATTAATACAACTGCATAAGAACTAAAATAATGTCAACACAAAGTTTAAAACTAATTTCTGTGATTTTTTTTTGTTTGAAACTTTTTTACCAATATACATTAAACAAACATCAAAATGAAAAACTTAAATAAAATAAAAAAGAAAAAGGTTTTAATAATTAATACAACTAATACGGTAAAACATGTAAAAACTAAAATAACAATTTTAAATGTTATTCCATGCAGCTGTGTGTGCTTTGTCTTGTTTATATTGATACAATAGGTCGAACAGTGATGTTTTGATCCTCTATTGGTCAAAACATATAATCTTTGATGAAAATGTGAAACATTTTTGCACATGGATTCCATTGTTCGTCAAAGGTTATGACTGCATAAAGCTTGATTTTCAATACTCTGCTTATTAAAATAAACTTAAATGTCTGTTCAGTAGTTTATATATAACAGACAACACAATTCAGTTATTTTAGTACTTCTAATTAAGTGATTAAAAACAGTTGCAGATATTGTTCTGATCTGAGCACCAATCGTGCAACACATATGCCTGGTTTCACAGACAGGGCTTTGATTAATCCAGGATTAGTTTAAATAGCTTTTATAAATTGGCCCTGAAAAAAATGCATTTCTGATATGCATCTTGAGACAAAACAATGGCACTGACATGTTTTAAGATATTTCAGTGTGCAAGTTGCTTTTAATTAAAATAGCTCAAACATGCATTTTAGTCTGGGACTAGCTTAAGCCTTGTCTGTGAAACATCTCACAGTTTCAGGGCATGTGAGTTCCTGAACATAATGCATTATGGGATATAGCTTAGCTTGAGATAGTGAGGGTTTAGGCCACTGCATAACCTAAAGACTTTGATTATCTGGTTAAGCTTTATTAGATCTAACTAACTCCTGCAGGAAGGAGCATCTCCACAAGCAGAAATGGGCATCTTGCATTTTTAATAAAGAAACAGCAATTTCTCTGTTATGGTTATGTTTGATCTGAAATTAACAGATTATGTTTTTGCACTAAAAGTGATACTAAATGTCAGACAAATCCTTTTATTAAACTGCTGGAGCCACAAGCAGATTTCCATTTCAAATACAAATGAATAAAAGATGAAGCATAGTTGGACAATTTTCTTCTGTTGATAAAAATAAATCTTGAATTTCTATCTAGTTATGAGCAGATGCACATATAAACATTCAAAATGCAGTGTTTTTGTGAGAAAACTGCTAAATCTTTCATATTACATGGTTTTTGATGTATACAGTGGCTTCAAGGGTAATGCAATATTCAAAAAAATCTTAAAGATGCCACTGTAAAAATTAATATACTTTATCTAATCAATAAAATTGTGGCAACAGATTACAAGCAATATTATTTATTAAATTGAACAAATTAGAATTGAGTAATAGTTAATCAAATTAACATTCTAATTAATTCTAATTTGTACAATTTAATTAATAATATTTCTTGTAATATGTTGCCACAATTTTATTGATTAGATAAGCATATTATTTTTTTCAGTGAACAGTGGATAAAATCATATGGTCAGATATGGTAATTAATCACTTTAATCTTTAAATCATGATCCCCATCAGCCACCCACAGCATTTAGAAAATGTTGAATTATATGAGTGACCATGTGGTGATGGCTTTAAACACATTCATAACATTTTAATCTTTTATTTTTTTATGTCGAGGTGAAGTATGGGTCAGTGTTGAATCAGAGCAAATCTGTCTCTGCAAATCCCAATTTTGTTTAATCTTTCCTTCGAAAAACACAAATATTTTACATTTCCTCAAATGTGTGTCACTGTGGAATTCTAAATTATTAGTTCAGTCATGCAACCATAATCCTGCAATATCCTATAATTCTCTGTGCTTTTCAAACAATGTACAAACAGCATCCACAGATCTGCTAAACATACAACTTTAATGCTCTGGTGAGAATGCTACATGTGTGTAAAACAGTGTCTTTGTAGTAGTACACGTTCACTGTCATACATTTCATTACTGACTGCTTGTAATAATAGTTTGAGGGTCTACTTGACATGCCTGTGGCAGTCATAGTGGGGAAATCTATTTAAACATGATGCTATTAGCTTAATGTGACACAAAGCTTTTAAGCAAGGTCCTCCAATCCAGTTTATTTCATCTGTAAAGCAGCTCTGGAGAAAACACTGATGTCATCATCCAGCTTGGTTCTCATTCAATAGTGTCAGTGCAGTCAATATAATTAAAGGTGCATTGCGCAAGTCTCTGAGTTTTCGCAGAACTATGCCCCCTCTGGCGACAAGCGAAACTGCAACCAGAGGTGTACACGCTCACACGCACGCTGTTCATAACCAAAGGAGCATCAGCCACACAAATCTTTTGTTACAGTCATAATGTCTTCAGAGGTAATAAAGTTATAAATCTGCAAGTCATTTTAAATATATGAAATAAAAGACATCTGAGTAAATTACACACGGGGGTAGTAGAAAACTTCGTTTTTTGTTTCCATCTATCTCCATGTTGAACTGTTTTATGTGCTTACTCTATCCACTTATGATCGTATTATTATAGAAACATGTTCATGAACAATATAAGTTATTACTTTGTATCCCGTTTGAGCCCTAGAGCAGCCCGGAGATCTCTCCATTTCTTGAAAGCCTTCCCGATGTTGACTCTCGTCTTATTCCGACGTCTGGCACTAGACAAACGTTTTTTTTTCTTTGTCTTACGTGGAGTTTGCGTTGGGCTTTGTAATGAACTACAAGCCTGTCTCTTTGAGATACATCTTCTACTTTTGTCGAAAGTTGACTAAAGTTGTGTCGCTCGAGTTGTTTTCGCTGACACGGAGAATGGCGGCGAATACACAAACCTGCCAGCATAGCCAGGTGAGCGTGCCGTGAACGTGCATGACGTCAAATTCCGTCCCGAATCCCTCTTATTTATTTTACTGTACAGGATTATAGAGGCAATCGCAGTGATCGGAGAAGGGCTCATTCAGCCCATCAGGCAATTGTTTGCATGGGTTAGACAAACAGGAATTTTTAACATGAAAAGTTGTGCAATGCACCTTTAAGTGTCCCCAACCAAGGAAGCCAAAAAGCGACAGTGGCAAGGAACCAAACTCCATTGTTGACAGAAATGGAGAAAAAAAAAAACTTGGGAGAAACCAGGCAGGCTCGGTCAGGGGAGGACCATTTATCCTCTGGCCAATGTGTGGTTTAATTCCACACTGCATAACAAATCAGATTGTGGATTGATATAATTCAGAAATCAAAATATTTCATCTAGTTTGTTTTGCTTGAAGATCGGGATACTTCACCCCAGCGTTTGCTGGGAGCCGAGGGGAGTTGATGCTGGACATGGTCTGTGCAGAAAGTCTGGTTGTAAAAGAACTGAGTGTGTGTAAAGATTCACAGTGTGCTTAGAATCAGGTTGAAGTTAGTTTACAGCAGATCGATCTGTAGGAGCCATATATTAGTTCCACTCATCATCTTTATGTTTGTTTTCTTGTTCGCTTTCATGATGATGAGTTTTATTGGCCACAGTCGTCAATAATTGTTTGCAATGACAAATTTGATCTTTTTTTTCCTCTTAGTGCTATGATATATTTTATAAAATCAAATTATATAAAACATTGTTATACTATATTATGCATTAAAATATTTCAATCTGTTTTTAAGATTTACACATTCAAATTTATAATAAAAAACAAGTAATGTTCAAATGGTTTACATATTAAAGACATGGGGCTATTTTTTTATTTTATAATGTTTCCTGGGTTGCCCTTATAGTTTTAGTATGTCATAATTCAGTAATAAAGGGCATTTTGTTCCTAGCCTGATTGTAGCCTCTGATTTGAACACTCTGTTTGAAGGGGCGTGTCTGCTGTGGGATTCAGTGTAACCGCCCACTGCTGTGATTGGTTGACATGCTTGCGCATGAAATAGCTACATATTACACTCTCGAATAATTTTACTACAGCTATTATACACTTTTACTATTACAGCTATCGAGATTAACGAATCGTGAGAAGTTTTTTAAGTATTTAGATCTATTCCCAATCCCATCACATAAAATATTGTCGTGATGAGCATTGAGCAAGCAGATGACAGTCTGTTGATCGCGAGAATGAAGATCTTATCATTGTAACGCAGTTTCTGCACTCTCTCTAATGCTTTCACCAATGCAGACACCATAATGTACATACAGTAAGAGCTTTGTTGTGCAGTGTAACTTGCGTCATTGATTTCATAATGAGTTGTCCAGATAAACTCGCGCTGTGTGGAAAGATTGTTCTTTGATCGCTTTCTGTATAATTTGATCACAATTTAAATAAGATTATTTTCATCCTACTAAAAGAAATGATGTGAAGTTGACATTTTTGTCACTGGCTTGACTTATGCATAAACAGTAGTGAACGATTTTGAGAGAAAGATTACCTGTTTGAACTTGAACAATTAGGCAACACATCAGAAATTGTTTCTGGGTAGCTCGATCGATTTATTTTCAGACGTTGAGGAAACAGTCGTCGATGGGGAAGTTGTGTCGGCGCATTTCCAGAGAAAATAAAATTAACCCAGTGTTTCTTCAGAGGCTCGGATGAAGGAACTAAAAAATATGCTTGTGTCAACTGCCGCTTCGCTTGTTCGGAAGACATGATATATCTCGAGGAAAAACTAAAATCGCACTTGCGTGTTCATACTTCCTGTTCCTAGCTTTCTCTAGGGCGAGCCAAATAGAGTGCCGAAGTTACGACGTCACTCTGTAGGCCAAAAGGCGGAAGTGAGTTAGCATTTTAGCACTACGGTTCCCTCGCTCTAAAGCCTATGGGATTTTTGAATGGGTTTTTGCTAAATCGCCTGAAATAAGTTCTGTGGTGAACAAAGCCTCTCTAAATATTTTCACATTTTAATCTATGACATAGAACACACATTTATAACCTGATTGTGGTTTTTTAAACTTTATTGTGTCTGATTGTGTTTTTTTAAATCTTTATATAGGCTTCAAAATGTATACATTTTGGATTAACTTGTAAAGATTATCTTGCAAGACAAAACGTGTAAGGGTCACAACCCTTTGTTAAACACAGATCTTATTTTTTGCGATTTTCCAAAAGTCTATGGGGAAAATGCATTGCTTTTCGACCGAGGGAACCCATGCGCCGCTAGCTTCCGAGTTGTCCTACAAAGTGACGTCATCACTTCGGCACTCTATTCTCCGGGTGGGCAAAGCAGAGAAAGGGGAGGTAACCTTTCCTCGTTATGACGTAATGACGAGGAGATTCAAGATCAGCGCGTCTGAGCTGCAGAGAAGAGAAAGATAGCCAAAGCACGGTTTACATCAATTGAAAATTCTAGATGCGAGGGGACTAAATACAAGCTAGGGGAACTAACATTAATGTTAAAAAAACGTCAGAAAGTGAAAATGTCATGTCAGGGGACCTTTAAATTATGTCATATTATATTAACTGTACTGCTCTGGTTGTAAGTCTCTTCTGCTTAACATCATACCTCACCACATCATTCATAACATGGTTGATTGATGTGAGCAGAGACGGAAGCTGAAATATACGCTATCATAACCACACAGTAAAGCCATTCTCAGCTTCAGCTCACTGCGGACGCTTCATTCTGCTAGTAATTAAAACCATGGTATCTGTCTCAGACATCTTCACATACTGCGACACAGCTAGAAAGCCATTCATTTTCTCCTTCTCCTTAAACACAAGCAGGAAGTGAGAATGGAGGTTCAATATCAGCTCAATGGACAGTATGCCATGAGAATGGTTTGTGTGCTTTTATGGGTTCTGCTCCCCTTAAGCATTAGAAGGAAAACATTATGAGTGTCACAAAATCATGCTGTTGTTATATACTGAGAGAGCCCCTACAGTGTTTTAACCAGCCTGGACAGACTCACATGCTGTTCCAAGAATTGGAAATAAAACAAAATGAGTTTGTCAAGGAAAAGCCCTTATAATATGATTATGACTCGTTGTATATTTGCACTTTTTAGTGGTTTACTTCCATGTACTGACTATTTATTTTTTTTATGTCGTCATTGCCTCCCTTTTGAATGAATTTTATTATATTTTTCTCCAAATAGGGAAGCGAGGGGCACAACTTGACCTTTTACATTGGCTAGTTATGGCGCTTTTACATTACCAGTACCAGCTCGATTTGACTCGGCTCGGCTCGACTCAATAGAGACCAGACCTAAACCAAATAGAGAATCTTTGGAGGGAGCTCAAACTCTGTGTTTCTCAGTGACAGCCCAGAAACCTGACTGATCTAGAGAAGATCTGTGTGGAGGAGTGGGCCAAAATCCCTCCTGCAGTGTGTGCAAACCTGGAGAAAAACTACAAGAAACGTTTGACCTCTGTAATTGCTAACAAAGTCTATTGTACCAAATATTAAAATTGATTTTCTCAGGTGTTCAAATACTTATTTGCAGCTGTATCATACAAATAAATAGTTAAAAAATCATACATTTTCATTTCTGGATTTTTTTTTTTAGATTATGTCTTTCACAGTGGACATGCACCTACGATGACAATTTCAGACCCCTCCATGATTTCTAAGTAGGAGAACTTGCAAAATAGCAGGGTGTTCAAATACTTAATTTCCTCACTGTATTGTAGCTGTTTGTGCATGTATAAGATCTGTGTAGAGTAACAAAGCTCAAAGTCTCAAACCCAAAGAGATAAGTTGTTCGACGTCGACTGTGCTTGGATGTAATCGATCGGCGAGAGTTGTGGTTTAACCCCGTTATCCTGGCCAAATTTGCCCATTGGCCTCTGTCCATCATGGGAATCATACCCATACACACTGATAGTCTTCATCACTGGTCTGTGGTGGGCGTTCTGGCGCAATATGGCTGCTGTTGCAATATCGGTGAATGCTGCACATTGGTGGTGTTTGAGGAGATGCCTCCCGTTTTATGTAAAGCGCTACATAAATGTAACAAAGTATTATTATTATTAGCCAAAATATGCATATTGTATACTGAATTATTCCATAATTCCAAATCTGGATAAACTGCATAATCTGTCTAGAAAAGCAAACGCACATATGGAGACTTTCCAAAGAAACCCTACCCATCGCAGAAAATGTTCTGCCATTAAAAAACAAAAACAAAAAAACAACAAAAAGCTGTTTAAGCTGTTTTCTTTTACCTCATGGAGACCAAAAAATGTCCCCATAAGGTCAAAAATGAATGGCATTTTTTTTTTGTGGTCCCCATGATATAGGCTAGGGTTTATTACCAGGACCACACACACACGATTAGTCCATGTGTGAGGTTACAGAGTAAGCTGTGTAAAAGCTGCCCCATAAATCAAATCAGACATGTTTTGGGTTGGGGAAAAAATGGGGTTCAGGCCATTTCAGTAGCTCTGAATAATGTGTGAAATGAGCCCCAGTGCTGGCTCAGCACTTCCCCTGTGCATTGTGTAATAAACAGCAGGTGAATTATAGTCTTTCATGTATAAAAACTATTAACACATGATATGATTCCAGCTCTGAGAGACCTGAGACGGTGGTTATACAGCCTGTGATTGCCCTCATCAGCATATATTTATTGTAGCTTCCATATCACACAGATTTAAGTGATCCATAATTAATAGAACCATTACTGTGGTACAGCATATTCAAAGATGTTTTTGAGTACACTGATTAGCATCATCCAAACTTTTACAGAGGGTTATTTACAGCTCATTATCAAGTTCACAGAGCGTCTTTTTACTCTAATGGCACATATTTAGTGGCTGTAAAAAGAAACTAAAGAAATGCATTGCAGTCAAGTGGAATTTATCTAATAGGGTGAGTTTCATAAAAATGAAATAAAAAAATAATGGGTTGCGTGGGTTGTAATAGCTTTAAATCTTCTTTTAAGTGAATTTATTATTATTAATCAAACATATATGACAAAATAAAGCTGAAATTTATTGAATTGTACTGAAGCCACTTACAGTTTTTTTTATTCGCTTTGGTACTATTTTCACAAGTAAGGTGTACATTTTCAAAACTCTTAGTACAAAAATCCAAACTGATCACACTTGTAACGCAGCTAGTCATTCTTTCAAAACCTGATGTAATGCTTTCAGTCAGTTGCACATGTTTTCAGTCCACATAATAATTATTTCAAACACAAGATTATTGTAATATGTAATGAGAACATTTGGTTTAATCACTGAAACACAACAATATGGTCTTCTTTCAGTTTAGTACTTTTAACAATCAGTTCATCCAACAGCAAACAATGCAAGATACATGTTTCAAATCGGCCTTAGAAGTGCTGAAATGAATATGCTACAGTACTATAAAAGACAGATTACACAGTTTTACTGTAACATTAGGCAATACTTACAGTACCCAACATTTACATAATCTATAATTTCCAAATATCCATCATATATGTAGGCCTACAAATGAAGGATCAATGAAGACATCCTTTACAATCATTTAGGCAAATTATAGTTTTTATTTTTCAGATATAATTGTAATATAGGTATACTTTCTATAATGAAATGTAACTAAAGAAGAACAAAAAATAACATTTAGTGCACACATTACAGTGGCCAATTGTGGTCAGACTGTGAAAAAATTGTGAAAAAAAAAAACATGTGAAAAACATGTCTGGTTACATGTAATTTAAATATTCATACAAACACACATTTTATTTCTGTAGTTCTCAAAATCCATATACTGTATATTGCTGAAATGAAAATCTATAGGTTTACCAAATGATTAATTGATTAACCATTAAGATCTGTTGGATTAAATAATAGACAAAAGTATTAAACTGAACAAAAAGAGATGCAAATCAAAAGTTTGATAGTAAGAGCTTTATGAAAGGCAGTTACTGTGAATGAAACAATAATGTAGATGAAACACTTATTTTGTGTTGTGAAAAGGATACTTTGTGATTGTGTGAATTGTACTAACACAGTTGAAAACATGATGAAATGTTTGAAAAAAGTGCACTTTTGATGATCTGTTGTGATATTAGCACTAAGAGTTTTGAAAATGTACACCTTACTTGTGAAAATAGTACCAAAGCGAATAAAAAAAACTGTAATATCAGATATGTTAATTAAATTATATTGTTACTCTATTCCGTTAGTATTCCCATCCATCAATTTCTTGCATCACCTATAGTGTTAAAAAAGTAATAGCAATGGCTTGGATTTAAAATTGCACCCTAAATGGTTACAAATATTTTTTAAAGATGATGTATGAGAGTGTTGATGTACTCAAGTGTATGCTTGAGGTTTACAATATCTGTTTCTTGTCTTCTCTTGGTCAGTTCAAGGTCAGTTCAGGTAAACGCAGCAGGAGTTCATGGCAGGTGAAAAACCTCTTCACATGTCGCATAGACCATCCCTCACAGAGACAGTCATGGACACAATTAAGCTTTATGACGGCACTTCATGAGCCTATGGGCCATTTGTTTAGATGATCCTCATCTAATCATCAACACATGATCAAATTTGTGAAGCTGCCTCTTGTAGAGTTACACACAGTTTTTTGATAACGTCCAAATATATTCAGAGCGCCCATGGGTCTAAATGAATTAGCAGTAGAGGGGTTATAAATGAAGTAATAAATGAAAGAGAGAGAGAGATAGAGAGGAAACTAAAGGGAAAGGGGGACATAGTCATCCACTCCTGTGGTGAGCCCAGCTGGCACATATCTAATGCCTTTGTACTTGGGCTCACACATAAAAACAAATATACAAAATGAATATAGTTATGTTGCAGAAAACCTCTTTTGAGCATGTATATATATGCAGACAAACTCCATAAACTGTCACATGAACTCCCACAGCTACCACTGTAGCTCACAGCACATAGTCTACTTTTATGGGTGGCCAAGGAGACGGCGGACTAGTTTTTTAATCTTACCTTTATTGTATGGGGTCCTAGGTGTGGGATATATTCTGACAAGATGAACAACATAATAAAGAAGAGGTTTATTTTTATGTCATCTTTATTTCTCTATGTCAGTTTCTCTTTTTGCCTTTGTAGCTGATTGACCGATTTGTGCTATTTGCTGAGGGAACTCTGTAAACAAATAAACAGTTGGAGAACATGTAGAGACTGTCTGTAGTTGATAGAAATTCACTTTTAACCTGTGTTGCCGTAGGAATGTAGGTTATAAAAGCTTGTCATAGAATAGAATATGAAGAATTCAGCATTTTGGATGGCAAGTCTTTTTGCCCAAAAATGAAAATGATTTACTTGCTCTCAAAATGTAACGTTTTAAAATTTTAGGGTCTATTGATTACGTGATTATGTGGATTCCTTGGAACGGTGGTATACTTGAAGACCATGACAAAAAGTTGTAACTGAAGAGGTGATACTCTTATAATAATGGATGTGAAATACTTTAAGAAGGTGTAAAAGTAAGAGAGAAACACTAAAACTGAAATTGTCTCTGCTGTGCAAATCTGGCATGTCTATATTATTAATGGTTCTGAAGAAGACAACATGAATAGAAATTCAGCAAAACCTTTCTGCTGATGTGGTGCAAGTGTGTTAATAAAAGGATGATCTGTCATTGCCTGTTCATCCTTGACTGTACGTTCAAGCTGGAAAGAGATGTGTGTGTTTAATGTGTATAAAACAGGCATGGTTTTTAAAGATGACCTCAGCAAAGGTTGTCCCCATCTCATTGAATGGACCTGAGACACTAGCTCCTGAGGGAATACCAACAGAGCACTGGTGTGCGTCACCTTACTTTACACTTGCTTCCAATCATCTCACCTCAGAAAGATCAGTTGTGTTTCAATATAGATGGCAGAATTGAGATTTGGAGAAAGGGACTGGACAGATTTTTTTCAATGATTTAGCAAAAGTGGACCGATTAGGTGTGAAACTATTTGTATTGTGCACTAATTGCAGTCCATTGTTGTGAAATTATTGATTATTGGCTCATCAATAAATCTTTTGCAAGGTTGTTTGGTTGTTTATCTCCAGTCTTTTTGAAAGTGACTGATCTGAATCGGTCCTACCTTGTTTCCATGCAATGTTGATAATGGCGTTTTTGTGCTGCACTTGTCTGCTCTTGTCTTTCCCCCAAATAATTTTGATTCCAAAGGATTTATTTAGAAGAAAAAAAGCAAAAGGTTTTAAAAAATAATAAACCGAGCCTATAACAATCACCCATCTGTTGCTTAACACTCAGAAAACCAGCTTTACAGTCTATCAATCAAAGCTTGTTT
This sequence comes from Pimephales promelas, assembly GCF_988280905.1. Classification (NCBI taxonomy): domain Eukaryota; kingdom Metazoa; phylum Chordata; class Actinopteri; order Cypriniformes; family Leuciscidae; genus Pimephales; species Pimephales promelas. Next base: position 16,246,571 of record NC_142789.1, on the reverse strand, counting down.
TTTTTGTTTTTGTTTTTTTTTTTTTTTCATGTGAACTGGGCAAAATATTCTTATCTGTCCAATCTGTAAGTCAAAGGCTTTGGAAACAGCCAACCTCGTAAAAAATAAGTGCATTTAATGTTCTCAATGTGCAATAGTGCACTTGAAATTTTAAAAGTCTATTGCAGATAATGGAATATTAATGAAATACAAGTTCACTTACAGTAAGTGTCCTAAAATAGATACACTTTCATTTTTAAAAAGTGCAGTTTTGTAATAATGTGTTCTTAAATACAAAAAAGTACACTTTTGTTGACTAACATTCTAAAGGACATGTAAAATAGGCTAATTTTAATCATTTTAACTGTAGTTAAAGTTAATATATCTTAACTAAATTGCATCTTCATCATTACAAATGTGTACAAAAGTTAATGTATTTTAAATATACTAAATTGCATCATCGTTATAAATGTGTAATTATAAATATATTTAAGTAGCCTACATTACATTTAAGTTTCAATAGAAATAACATTAAAGTATATTTTAGTTTACCTGCAATGATTGTCAGTACATTTGTCCATACACTTTAACCATATTTCAACCAAGATAATAAAGTAAAAATAAAATAAAAAATACAAATAATGATATACTTAAGTCCTACTTAAAGTGATCGGCATTTAATAAAAATTCACACTATAATACATTTATTTGATTGCAATGAAATATGTCAGAATTTAACCAAATTTACATTCAGTTCACATTTAAGTATATTCTTTTAAAGTATAATATTTCCATATGTAGTCTTTTTAAAAGTATGTTAAAGTGTCAATGCTAAACTTTTAACAAGGGATTTCATATCATATGCAACAGCTACTTTATTTTATTCCCATTTTAATGAAGTACAAATAATAATAATAATAATAATAATAATTTACCTGATCCATGTCCAATAAGCTTTACAGAACATATCAAGATGCTTTGTTTGCATTGAACTATACAGTTTTGTACGTGGCAATAAATTCACATCAAGTAGGCCTATCTATTGAGAAATGTGATTTGCCTATGATTGTGCCTGCCTAATTTCACCTTCATTGGTTAAGACTTTTAGATAAATGGGAGCGTCTGACAGCCGGGGCCAAAAGAGGTTAGAAAACACCGATATTTTTAAACTTAGTATCTGCATCCGTTCAGTCTCATTTGGCTGAAAGATGTTAAAACAGTCACAGGAAAAAGTAAATTCAGCCTAGGGGACTTTTTTTTACACAGTGGTATTGTTCCCCTTAGGACCTGCAGAACGAAAGATCAGCAAATTGGTCTTGCCAATCAGCTTGGAAATTATTCTTTTGCACAGACCTGAGATCTTTTGTGTCTTGGATCCGAATAAATATCATTGTGGCCTAATGAGGGTGCAGCTGTAAGGCGCATGTGTTTGTGTTTGCATTAGAATAAGCAAAACAGAAAGTGAGAATGAATGTGACGGAAAAGGGCAGCCAGGCACTCTGCACCATTTTTCAAAAGAAATCAAACTCTCCGGGGTCCATAAATCTTTTGTGCTAAAGGCTATAGGCTAGTGTTTGACTGGCCCATTGTGCTGCGCTTTTAAAGGCCAAGCCACAAGTCTTTTTATGAGGCTTCTTGAGACTTTTATTTATGAACGGTAAATCGATGTTATTACAGTGCGGCTCTGAGGATTGTGTCTTTCTGAGAGGGGTATGGAGGCAAAACAAGAGACTCGTTACCAAGAATCAAGACATGACCTCCTGCTTAGCATAACCCACCTGTTAGAAATCTCACTAATCACTCTATCTCTCCCTACGCAGTTACTTCATAGTCATTTTTTACCCTCTCAACATGTGAAAATTGCAATATATCTGCATGAAATATTGTAAATTTGTTCCCACTTCTGAATTAGGGATCACGAGCTCATTGAGTTCAAGTGCTTTGCTGTTGGAAAGAATAGGAATGGAGGACAGCTTTATGTATCCCTAAACAGCTTTATGTATCCCTAAATAATTTTAAATTAAATGAAGCGTCCCATTCTTTGACAACTGTATATAAACATCCCAAATCCACAGCTTGCTGATTATTCTGGAATGTCGATCAAATACATGCTTTTTTCACTGTGTATAAAACATGCAATAAGCTTCAAATGGTTATTCATATATATATATATATATATATATATATATATACTAGGCTACTATGGACTACTTTAACAACAAGAAGCTGATGTAAAAAAAAAAAAAGAATATCATTCACAGCTATAATTGTTCTCCCCACCCCCAGTTTATGGCACACACAACTCAAAAACTCTCCAAGTTTTACATTTAACGTAATATGACATTTTTTGATGCACTGAATTTTAGTCAAATAAGAGTCCTTGTTCAAAATTTTAAAAAAAAGACAAATCTTTTCAAATTTGTTTGAAAGTTCTTTGAATTTTTCCTGGTTTCATATTGCTGCCATTTTCAAGCAAAGTTTTTTTCTTCATTATGATATCTGTGCAGTTGTGTCATCCCAACACAGTCTCATGAAAATGCGTATCTATACCACGAATGTCATTTCTCGTGGAATTTATACGGCAAAAATGTTTTTTGCGTGCATATGCTACGCACTAAAAAAACCCTGGGCTAGGTTTAGAGGGGAGTTCCCGCGTATTATACGCCATAAAGTGTGTATCATACAGTATGCACGCGAAAAACGCGTACCATATACACGCAAAAATTGTTTTTGGCATATAAATTGCACGAGAAATGACATTTGTGCTATAGATACAAACTTGCTCGTCATCCTGAGGTTTTCCTCTTGTAAAAAACCAATTGATCATTACAAAAAGACATTGACCCTATTAACGCAAATGAACACAAGGTTAAAAACGGCTGCATGCAGATCGTCACAGTTGCTCTATAATTTTTAACTACACATATGCACTCTTCAATAACCCCGCATTGCCAGCGGTGTCGTATTGATTTGGCTTGAGAGGTCTTGGACTCCACAGGGAGAGCAGTCTTTGTTTGCTATTTTTGATGAAGTGCTGACTCCTGGCTTCACCTGTTTTTCTCCAGCAGTGTGTCATTGGTCGAGGGACTGGGGGGAAGGTGAGAGTGTTGTTTCTGTAGCTGTGCTTTTGAGTTGCCTAAGAGTGCTGATACCATTTTTCTTTCATGTTCTTTCCTATAGGGGAATATGACTGTCTGACACCTGGAGACCCCACAATGGAGTGGAGAAATCTGTTTTCTGTTGTAGAGTACTTTCATATTAATGAGTAATTGAACTGATTGGTGCAAAAAAAAAGTGTCTTAATTAGAATAGCTTAAATCGATAGTCATGAAGTGATCATCATTTTACAAATGGACCCATTTCACATTTCTGGTGTTTTTAGAAAAGCAAATCGTCATAGTTAGGTAAAATTCGTTTAATTGAGAACAGGAGACGAAAGCAAATATCATTTTTGAATTTCCATTTGCTCCAATATCAAAGGTAAAAAGCTTCCATGCCTTTCCAAAAGAGGGGAAATAATATAGATTGATTATGTTGTCAAGTTTGTCAAAGATGTCAAATCACTCCCTCAGCTGTTGTATTAGAAGTATAATTTACTGGCAAGGTGCACAATATAGCATTATAAATGTGTATTACATTGATTTACAATCATCACAATCTGTGAAAAGGGTCCATATAGTTTTCTTGTTATGTCCTAAATGTAATTATATAACAGAATTTGACACAAATCAGTGAGACTTCCTTCTGTGAAAACATGTTGAGGTTGTAACTGTCCGAATGTACCTTTTTCAGTACAATAATACCCTGCTTTTTTCAGCTCGTCAGAATTTAGAAACATTCAGTGTGTTCTTTTAAAGGCAGGTGTTATGAGAAGAGTGGTGAGAGACTCATACGAGCTCTGGGAAAAAAGTCATTGACCCTCTTTCCCAATCAGTTTCCTGTTTAGGTTCAGTTCTGTGAATACATGTGTGTGTTTATGAGTAAAAAGTTGGTTTCTGACATGTTTTTCCTCTTATCCCAGGCATGTGCCATAATGCAGCCGTCCAGGTGGAGGGGAACAGAGCTCTGCGGATCTGTTCGCTCAGAAATATTTGTTCACAGATTTCTAAAAACATGTTTTTCTCCTGTGCATATAGACCACATCTGCAGGGTTGTTATCCCAGGGCTATTCTTTCAGTCACCCCTTCAGTTACAATGCCTGCAAGCACACTCCGCTATGTGCCCGTCCCCACACACGAAAACACATTTGTCTGATAAAAATGCAAAAAAGGTCAAATTTTGTGCCATAGTAAACTTTCCAGTAAGGGACACTAGCACTGCAAAAGGCCAGCTGTATGCTATCTTTAGCTGTGGTTTGCCATTAAAAGAACAAAAGAAGAGGCACATTAGCTAGAAAAAGACTACTACAGTATATAGCAGATTTCCAAGTATCAGTCTAAGGTGATAAAGGTTGAGTAATTTATATTAAGAATGGATTCTGAAATATTAGGTTGTTTTAAAGAACACTGTATCATGAGAAAGGAGATTTCTGTTAAATGTTGTTATTCAAGCTGTCGGACAGTTTACAGGAATAACAATGTTTCCTGTGAGAGCTCATGTGACGCTGTAGCTGTTGTAAATATTTGTCTTGAGAGGGGTCAAGGCCACAAAACAATTATTTTATGGTGTTTTCTAATGTCAAGCTCATAATTGAAGTTGTTTATGGACATTTGATGTCCATTTCTGAAGCCAAAGAGAATAACAAAAGATGATATTAATTAAGTGAAACATATGGCCGGCTCCCTTGTGCTACACTCTTACCTCTGCTATGCTATCGTCCATGGTGTTCATCTGACCTTCAGATAGAGAGAAAGAAAGAGATAGAGAGATATGAATATGAGTCCTGTTGTGGGGGTATAAATAGTCCTATGGTGTTTGCCACCTAATGTTTGAGGGTTTGGCTTGTGATATAAGCTGTCAACATGGAGCCCCAGGTGGCTGACAGTGAGTTTCAGGACTGTTGTCTGCCCTTGAACACAGAAATGTAGCATCTCAGCTGGGGGTTATCTAGTCTTATAATTCTGTGTTCATTAGGCTGTAACAAAGGCTCTGTCAGAGAATACCTGATTTGGTGGATACTATAGCCAATATGGCAAAGATTTGTCTGAACGGACTTGTAGAGGAGAAGCAATGTTGACTTTTTAATACTACTCATTTTAAATTCTAATTAATGTATTTGATGTTATGTATTTTGAGTCAGACCCATTTCATGCAACATCCACACAGAATGATTATTGTAGGTAAAAGTGTGTTCCTAAGAAGCTGACGGAAATGGTGCATTCGCATATCTAAATTTGCTCAGTCCAATCAAGTCATTGCTTGCAGACCGCTGTCATGGTGAGGTTTTTTTTTCTTCCTTCTTTCATGTTAGGTGAGTCAGGACTATCAAGTCAAGTCAAATATATTTATATAGCGCTTTTCACAATACAGATTGTATCAAAGCTTCTTCACAATATCAATCAAGACAACTTAACAGTGTTTGTTTATTCATGGAAAAAAGACATTGAAGTTTGGTAGAGTTGATCAATGATGGGTCATTTAATTTGAATATTCCCAACTGAGCAAGCCAAAGGCAACAGTGGCAAGGAACCGAAAAACTCCATCAAGTGACCCGATGGAGAAAAAAAAAAAAAACTTGGGAGAACCCAGGCTCAATCGGGGGCCAGTTCTCCTCTGGCATTTATGAACTAGGGGCCACATTTACAGTAACTGTAAGATAAAAAAATTATATGAATGCCTGGACTAATGCGTCTTTAGTCTACCTTTAAACTGGGAACTATCACAAATTTTGACACAAAAATTGGTGCATCCCTTGGACATTCCCTATTTTGTTTATTTATAAGAACAGGTTAATCTAAAAATACTCATTGAATTAGTGCTCTCCTATCAGTGTGAAGTTAAATTAGGGGGGGGGGGGGGGAGTGTGTTAACAGCAGTACACTGGTTCATTTGTTGCTAAGGAAGCGTTGCCTGTTGTGCAGGAAAGAGGGATAGCAGTTTCCTGTTATGAAGAGAGGTTTTTAAAGAGCTGCTTTCCTCCAATCAGGCAACAGATGAGCAGAAAGGAAGCCTTGCTGAGAGCATTTAGTAAAACTGTTTTTAGAACCGGTTTTAGGAATATTTGTTTAACCAAATTACATGAAATAGTCTTAGAAAGGCTACCAACAAAATGATTGCATTGTTTAAAAGTTTGCGTGTTTTTAAACGCAATTAAGTAGAGCAATTAACCTTATTGATAGAAAATTTGTCAGTAGCCTATCGTATGTCCGAAGTTTTAAGGTAGGCTATACAACTAAATAGAAAGACGATGTGGTAGTACACGCGCAGTTTGATTAGATCGAGTTATTTTCCTGTGAGAGCAAGGAATCCTCTGCAGATATCCTCTAAATCGGATCCTGAAACATATCGTTGCAGTATCCTAATGGAGCAGTTGTTCTTGAAAGTGCCATACGCCAACTGATGGTTGGCAATAGTTGTTTTTCTCTGTGGTTTCGGTCATCGATCCTTGTATTCCCGTGAGAGGGACTCGCTGTACCTCCTCAGGAAGCGCACGGAAAACACCTTCAGTCTCCACGCGCAGATTGGAGAGTTCGCGCATCTCTCTCATTCCTTAAAGCGGGAAGCGCGCGGATCCGAAGAGACCTGCTGCTACAGTCGATAATAAAACAGTTTTTTTGTGGCACGACGTCGAATAAATGATGAAGTGTTTATTGTTTACTTCTCAAGCTTTATGACAAATGTCCCGGGAGTAAGTTCACGGCACCTCTGGATATACTGTTGCTTCTGCGGAATATCAAGGAATAATGTGGAAATATTTCAGATGCCACGGTGGATGACATCCGACAATGTACGCAGGTATGAAACCAAATATTTCTGATTTAACTTTTCAATACTATTAAATTATTTTACTTTTTGCGAATGTGTTATGCATAATAAATAGACAACATCCCATTATGTTATATATTAAAGAGTAGCCTAATTGAATCCATAATAGTGAAAAAAAGTTTATAATGACAGGAAAATGTTTTTTTTTTTCATATACAGTTACACTGTTTTGATGGTGTGTTAAATTACTAGCAGATTTTAAGAACTGCCTTAGACATATATAGACATTTTTATAGTCATAAAGTTATTATGAACGATGCTGTATTGAGTGTTTTTTTTTTCAAACACTAATAAATAGGTTATTAGTTCTAATAATACATATTTATAAATGCTCATAATTTAATTTATGATTTTGTCACATTATGTTAATTCAGTCTTTCTGTATTATGTCCTGTTCACTCAGCTGGTAGGGCTAAATTAGCGAGTATAAATGGTTGACACTTTAGATCTGAGATCATGATGGCTTTACACAGTAAAGAGTTTGTTTCTCCCTTTATTCCTCCTATTGTGTTTAACCATTTGTTTTAAGTGAATTCTTGTTGCATAATTCATATCCTGTTATTTTGCCAAGGGGACCTTAGTTGGGATGTTGATGTTTCTCTTTTTATTGTTCTTCAACGCACTGAAACGACCTTTTCAGCAAAAAAAAAAAAAAAATCCAGTCTGGGGGTTGTCAGGGGTGGGATTTATCACTGGACAGTGAATCATGGGAAGACTGACGAGAAGGATGTGCATTTGTGTTGTGCAAAACTGTGCTCTTGTAGAAAACAAAAAATGGGTAAGGGGTTCAAGGAGGAGACAGGGTGCACTGTTAATGTCCTTCCCCTTTGCACTTCCTGTCCGCAGTCCTTCCAGGAGAGTCTGCTGGAATAGTTAATTAGTCGTGTCAGGAAACAACATCTTAGCAGGGTGAGCACCAAGTGCACGGTGAGTTTAATAGGACGTGCGTCAAGGCAGGTAGCAAATAACAGGAAAAGACCAGGGGAGTATGAGTTTTGTTAAGAGAAAGGGTGTGTTTCACCAAAAATGGCCCTCAGGTTAACCCTTTATGAGAAGATGCACTTCAGAATTGCAGTGATGTTATTAAAATACATTATTTATGTGGCTTTTTTCACTTTGCTTTATTGTTGTGAAAATGATGTTCAGTGTGACTGGATTGAGCATATAATCACTTCATTAAGTTTTAAGTTCAGAAGTTGCAGTTCGTCAATCAAATGGTCAATGTAAATCAATCAATATGTGTCTTTAAAGGAACAGCTGAACTCTTAATGGCATGATTAAAGGGTCTTTCATTTATTTCTATTGCAAAGATATGCAATTCAACAATGAAATGTTATCCTCTTTTCTCTTTCTATTGCAGATTTTTAGCAGCATTTCCAAACGTATCAACCAAAGACAAAGCCATTTGACTATAACTGTGTGCTCCACCCTGATGTCAAGGCCTTGTCCTTCCACCCGAGGTCCTAAACCTCCTGTGGCACCCAAACCAAGGTTAGCCTTTGAATTGAGCCAATGCATTGTGGGTAATGGGGACATAACATCCTCTGATAGACTGGAGCTGAAGCAGGACAATGAATCAGATGTCACAGAGGATGAAACTGACGCATTCAGAGAAAACTGTACTGATGATCACATGGAGAGCAACTTATCTGAAAAAAACTTATCTGACACTAACCATGACACAACTTATAATGAAATAGACGAAGAATTACAAATGGCAGCAGATGACACTGTGGGAGAGAATGATGGTAAAGATGATATTACTGAAGTGCCGCATTCAGCCTCCTCAAGTTTGTCAGAAATGGTTGATGAAATTCTTGATTCAACAGATGAAGTCCACAGCAAAAGCACTGATGATACCAAGCCATCTGAAAATAGAGAAGATTCTTATAATGCACTTGAGGACACCTCTGCATGTTCTGAGAATGAGACACCTACTAAAGATCAGCCTGCAGATGAATGTCAAAGTCCGTATGAAGAGATTGAGGAACAACCATCAGACAGTTTTCAACGTGCCAATGATCATTATGAAGAGGACAATAGAACAGCTGCAAACTTTGTTCATCATGAGGCAGAAGAAGATCAGACTGGGCTTTTTTCAAAGGCTACAAACTGCAGTCAACCCTCACTGTGTGAGGAATACCCTTATGACATTATTGGCACAGTGGATGATAACAGCACTTGGCAAGCTGAACGTGCAACCAAAGACCCATCTGGACGCTTCAGGTTTGCAGAGGAGACAGAAGATGCATTCGAGCCCTATTCTGTCATTGAGGTTGTGCCAAGTGATTTGACATGCACCTCTGATCCAGAAGCAAGATGCTCTGATGAAGAATCCAGCAATGAGAAACCAATGGACTCAACAGAGGGAACATCAAAACAAGAACCATACTATGTATCATCAGAGGATGTGGAAGAGTTGGAGGAGGAACAGGCTAAATTAGAAAATGGTGTCTTGCAACCTGTCTCTGAGGGTCAAGAGATGCCAAAAAACGAAGGAGCGAATGACTATGCTGATATTGAAGACCATGATGGGGCTGATCAGCAGGTGGAGTGTGTTTCATCTGAAGATTATGTCGAGATAGGAGATGAAGATGAGCCAGTAAACATGGAGAGGAAAACCAAGGGCAAAAGTATAAGAGAACGATCAGCTAGACGGGGACAAGCCCTCTTGAGTCAGAGGAACAGCTGCCAGCCACGTCTGAGACTTTGCAACATCACCGTTCCTGCTGACTTAGATTTAGGTAGAACTCCAGAACTTACAAACCGTTTGGTTTTTGCCCATACCACGGAAGCGTTTGAAGAGGACATTGAAGAGCTGGACTGCCATATTGTGCCTTTCTTTGAGGAATCGGACACAGAAAGCGACGAACACATTTACGAGGAGGCTGGCTTTGACTCAGAAGGTGAGAACTTTATCTCTATGGACAGGAAGAGCATTGTGACGAGATCTCGTTCGCTTTCTGGGAAAGTACCTGGATATGTTCCTGAGACTGTGCCTGAGGAGACGGCCACTGATTACCAATCTCATGACTACTACACTGTGGCCTTGGATCAAAATGGAGATCCACATCCCAAGCTTTCAGATGAAACAGAGGCCAACCAAATTATTCCCTCATTAAAGCCAAGGCGCTTTCTTCTTTCCCCTCGATCGCTTTCCGTTGAGAGCAGAGATTTGCCATTGTCAGGAATCTTTGAGGGTGAGAAATCTCCTAGAGAGGAATGCAGATTACAAAGAAAAGATGACACACTTTCTTTGCCTTGTGTCATTACCTCCTCTGGAAGCTTTTCTCAGAGAAGTCACCAGTCCTCCAGTGGTGTGTCGACACCTACATCTTTAGTCGATATCCCACCGCCTTTTGAGTTAGCTTACATAACTAAGAGGCCTGTGACCAAAAGCTCTCCATCACTTCTAATCCAGCATGAGTCTCCTGACAACCCCAAAAAGAAGACAACATCATTTAAGCGTTTCTTGGCTTTAAAATTTAAGAAAAAATCAGAAAGCAAAGCCCGTGGAGATGGCAGTGTTCGCTCCTCAAGGTCATCATCTGAATCTAGCCACCACGGGCCCATTCGAGTACTGGAGCTTGATCGAAGAAGTACAAGTGGTTCCCCGCAGCTTCAGTCCCATGTGGGAAAGCCACAACACAACTCAGAAACGCCTACCACCTTTCTGCTTTACAAAGAGAGGCAAAGAAGGCAAGGAGCACCCAAGAGTTTCAGCAACAGGGGTATAGCCAGAGTGGAGTCCTTTGAGGACCGCTCTCGGCCCCCCTACATGCCCCTACCTCTCACAAAGCCTCGCTCCATCTCCTTTCCAAGTGCAGATACTTCTGACTATGAAAACATTCCTGCAATGAGCTCAGACTATGAGAATATCCAGATTCCACATGGGCGGCCAACTCGGGCAGTCACTATTACAGATTTCTTCGATGACCACAATCGGACAGCAGCACATGCCAATGAGAACGATGGCTATGTGGACATGAATAGTTTTGCAGGAATAGAAAACAAGACCACCTCTCAGGAGCAAGACACTGAAAGGTAAAGTCGGCCTTTTATAGAACTACATGATTAAAAATGCATATTTTCTACATTCCACATAAAAAAAAATGGATTAAAGAGATTGAAATGAACTATAATAGCAAGACTTTTTTCTGTTGAAATCATCAGACTGTAGCATAAGATTGTCTAGAGAGTCATATTTTGAATGCTGAAACCCCTTCCTCTGAACACAATGGCAATACCATCACACAAGTCTGGAGGAAGTGCTGGCCAAAACAATGTTAACAGGAAATTAGGCAAGTGTTTGGTCACTCTGATAGCTCAGCTTGCACCTCTCTCTGTCTCAGAACACTTTCTGTAATTCCTGACTGAATAAACGAGACTTAAATTATTACAGATATACTAGACTACATCATGGAATATTGAACAGATATATGTACATTCAGTATTAAGTCTGGGAAACAAATGTAAATTTCTTCGATTTTAATCGATTCTCATTTTTATATTCTGTTACCGATTCTTAAATCCCAAGAATCGATCCTTTAGTTGATCCTGTTTTTAGTTTATGAATGAACATTGTAGCGAGCCTCCCATCCAATAAATCACAATAAGCGTTGTGCTTTGTCAGGACAAAAAAATTTTAGATTATGAAATCTGTCCATTTTATTATTCAATTCCAACAGTTTTGGTGCTTTTTAATGTGTAACGATTGCTGTTGCTGACTCAGATCAATCGAAGTGGCATATCTTTCACTTTACCACTAGTTACACCATGAAATAAACATAAATGAACATCAGAAGGTATGTTACAAGATGCAACTTCAGAAAAACTTTCCGAAATCTGTATCATGTATCATATAATTGCTCAAATAGTGTTTTTAACCAAAGAAAGATGTAAATAAATGAGTTTATGTCACAAAAAATACTGAATCTAAATACTGTATATGCACCATATTACATCCATGAACTTTTTATGACATCCACCATTTAAATGTTTATATTTCAAAAAACATAATTGTAAAGTTAGTATTATAACTTAATTATTGTAAAAACTTCATTGTGTGTAATTTAAGTGTTTGTCTACAAATCAGTTACAGTTCATTCTAACCTTCAGTATTACAGTAATATACTGTATACCAACTGATTCCCTGTATAGTTTAGTTGAGAGATTTTTTTTTCTTTGAGAAAATTTGTCATATATTCTACCTGATTTACATCCAAAATAATCATATCAAATCGAATCAGAATCTATTCAAATTGGAAGCTTGTGAATTGAAATCGAATCGAAATTGATTTTTTTGGACAGATGAAGTTGCAAAAAAGTTGTCCATGTTCACTAGTAATTAAGCAATATCACACTCACAATTGTGAAATTTGGCTTGCATCCTTGCTGATATTCAGCACAATAGCATGACTGTTAATGTGTTTGATTTTTTGCTAAAGGTAAAAGTGAATGACTTACATTTTAGACACATTATGGCCCATTTGTGTGTTTTTAATTTTGCAATGTAAGATCAACTGGCTGGAAAGCCATTAACTGTTATATAAATTAGTGTATCATGAAACAAAATGACTTGCCAAACACTTACGCTGTGGGTGCTGTGTTGTGCATGTAGTAGTGGAGCAGCCTGTGGTATTGAGTTTCATTGGTTGAAAAGATGGACTATGCTTGGCAGGGTATCTGATTTTCTCATTTGCAGGATTTGATTGTACATTTGTTGGAGTACCCTATCTGTGTGATAACGAATACAATGCAATAGTTCAATGATACAAATAGTATGGGAAGAAAGTGGATTAAACGTTAAGGCTATTTTTCTCCTTTATTGCAATGCTCTCACAGCCTGATGCAGCTGAGTGGAGGGGAATAGATGAGAAAACCGGTGGAGAGTTTTCTGTTCTCTGCATGAGCATTTTAGTAGCATGTAGTGTTAATAAACCAAATTCCCCAAGTGTTTTTCTTTTATTGGGCTTTTGGGAGATTTGAGGTTGTAAAGTGGTTCAAAGACAGATGACTTTCTGACCTTCTTTTGACCGTATGACCCTCTCTGCTCTCATTTTACCACCCTAGAGTCATCATTAGAAACCTCTGCTCGATTACCTCCAGTGTAGTCAAAGACCATGACTGTTTCAAGTGTCCTCTAGGTTGCTTTTTAATCTGATTTTCAGAGAAACACATGGGAAATTTCCAGAATTGTTTGTAATGTTGTTACTTCTCCATTGTTTATCACTCACATTCAGTTTCACGTGCAGTTCATGCAGTTTTTGGAAAAAAATATATTTCAGAGAACAGAAAAAAATGTTTTTGCAAGAGGGAGGAGAGTTTATTTTGATTAAAGATCATGGGCCCTATTTTAACGATCTATGCGCATGATCTAAAGCGCACTTAGGGCGTGTCCGAATCAACTTTTGCTAGTCTAACATGATCAAAAAGGGTTGTCCCTATTCTCTTAATGTATAATGGGTGTGTTTTGGGCAGGCCTTGGAGGTTTTGCAGGTCTTTTACTTCAGTCTGTGTTTTCAGCTTTTACCAGTAATTCGTTATTGACTTATTTTTGAGTACTAGCCTGCTAGGGATGGTGTGAATATATACTACTTTTGGATATTACCACTGGCTAAAGTGTTTATGTGCCACACTTTTGAGCATCCTCCATTATTCAGAAGATGATATGGGAGCCGGGGACCTTTTTTCTGGTGACATTATTGACTCATTGTGTTGCTGTGCAATCTAACAGCATTGCATGCTTGCAAATGGGTCTATGTGTCTGCACCATTAGCCGCTCTGTGTCCCAAGAGAATCCTCCGTCACTGCTGATGTTCTGTCTGTTTTTGTTTGTCGTATTTTGAATGCCTGCAGAGAAAAATTGACATTGCCACTTTGGTGGATGGAGACACAATGACAGGACAGTGATTGATTGCAGATGTATAAAGAATATTTTTTCATGCCCAAGCCAATCAGAGAAACGTTTTGTACTCTTTGCTGGTGCCAAAGGAGAGTGGGTAGTGTGAGAAGAGGATTGAGGAAAAATTATTCCTATAGAATTAAAAAAAATAATAATAATTATTTCAAAAGTGTTCCTATAGAATTTGGTAATTAATCAAATCATCAATAATAATTAAAAATGTTTGGGTGTATAATATTATGCAACTAGTGTATAATATTGACTATTGTACCTCATATTGTAGAAATATTTGACATATATAATTTTAATGATTATTTTTCAAAAGTATTCCTATAGAATTTGGTAATTAGACTCAAATCATCAATAATAATTAAAAAAATTTCAATTGATTTTATGTTTATTCATGCGTTCAGAAACTGCCGATTGTCTAAAGATCTTTGCAGCATTATATTATATTATATTATATTATATTATATTATATTATATTATATTATATTATATTATATTATATTATATTATATTATATTATATTATATTATATTATATTATACACTGTAAAAAAAATGATGGTTTAACTTAAAAAAGTAAGTAACCTGGTTGCCTTAAAATTTTAAGTTGATTGAATTGGAAAAAGTGAGTTAATACAATGAAGGAGATTAATTTAATCATCAGAAACTCAAAATAATAAGTTATCTCAACTAAATAAATTATTATAAAGTTGATTTGACAAAAGAAAATATGTTGTGATAACAAATCTTGAAAATATTTTTTGTATTATATTATATTATATTATATTTTGAGTTGTTTTTGACCCTTCATTCTCTTGATGTCTTGATTATTAGTATGCACATTCTAGAATAAGAAAATAAACAAAGATACAGCAAGCATAGCAGAAAAAAAAACATATAAAAGGAAAAGAGATACTTAGAAAGACAGTTTGAAACATACATAAAGAGAATTGAGGGGAAAAGTATATGTCTTTTCATATGTGTTCTGAATGCTTTCTGCATTTTAATGCTCACAAAACTTGGGTGTGGGTCTGGCCTGGTCCGGTCCGGTCTGAGTTGGGCCTGGTGCCCAGGGCTCTCAGGTCATTGCCAGGTTATCCCAAGAGAAGACGCACCCAGCCAATGAGCCTCCACACTGCTGTTTACAGGAAATGCAGGACAAGGGCGAGGGGACAGGGTCAGTGGGATGGGGTGGAGACAGGCAATACCGATCTCCCAGACTCCCCTGCGACCCAAACAACAAGGCGAGGTGTGGCAGTCAGGAAAGCAAGGCTACCACAAAGATATTGTTGTTGTCATCGTTCCCAGCTTTCTTTGTGTCTTTTCTAATATTACAGTAAAGGCAGGGGTCAGTGTTTAACTTGAATAATATTTACAACTTAAAACTGTAACAGATATTTGTAAGAAAGCGGATCCTTTGAACTGAATGTGACGGATTTTAAAGCATTTAACATTAAAGATAAATTAAATGATTCTGAAAAGATGACAAAACGAACAAACATCCCTGATGATGACAGAATTTTCATTTTTGGACGAGCTATCCCTTTAACACCACCAAACTAAAACCAAGCAAGAATAGACAGTCGGTTCAACCAACACAAAACGTTCTTCACTTTCTCCTCATCTGCATTAAAATACGTTTTTTTAAATGAAGTCTGGTAATGAAGTCATCTCAGCGATGCTTATCTTCTATAATAGCACTATTACACAGATTCAGACAGAGAAACACCAGGGTTTCTAATGTATATTTTATTATCAAGAGTTTAAATCAATTGAATTACATATAACAAGCCCCAGGGAAGCATCAGGCAGTAGGACATATAGGTGTGTTATAGGAAATCATTCCAATCTCTGTGTAATTTTCAGCAGTAAATTTAGCTCATGGGTACCTTAAAGCAAACAGCTTAGAGAAGTACTTTGCTCTATAATTGCTTCTCATAAATGGTAATGTTGAGGAGTCAGGAGGATTGTGTAAATTGTCACTTTTGACTGATGGAGAGATTATGTACAGTGGCAGAGATGAATGCACATTTTACACACACTTCAAAATTTTCCAATGACTTTTTGTATTTGCTAATTTTTGTATATGCAAATGTTTATATATTATATATTAATATTATTTAACTTATAATATTTATTTACTTTTTATTTGTATTTATTTTTCACCACACTTTTTTTTTTTGCTTTTTCAATTTTTTGCTTTTTTGCTTTTGCCAAATATTGTTGCTTTAACTTAAACAATTAAGTAACCTGGTTGCCTTACAATTTTAAGTTCGTTGAAATGGAAAAATTGAGTTAATACAATGAAGGAGATTGATTTAATCACCAGAAACTCAAAATATTATGTTATCTGAACTACATAAATGATTTAAGTTGATTTGACAAAAAAAAAAAATGTTGTGATTACAAATCATGAAAATATTTTTTTACAGTGCAGAGTGAAAATGCGTATTGTCGTGTCGTGACAATCCCCTCAGCGTGATGCAAAAGATACAAATCATATATCAGTCTGAAAACCAGATGTGTTGATCAAAATATCGGTTTTGTTTCATCCTGGAGAACTGCATGAGCAATTTCAGTTAGAATTTATTTGAAATACCTGTGTTTCAGTTACAAAAAAAAACAGCTTTGTCTTAGCTTTCACTTTCACTGAAAATGGAGTCCTCAGCTGGTGAGGCCACTGAAGATTGTAGTGACGTCCTGCCAGAAGGCTCCTATATATGCTTCATCTGGGGCCTTAAAATGAACTGTCACCTTAGCTTGCCCAGTTCAGCTGGCTATGAGCAATGAGCAATTTCCACTTCCACCTCCAGACATTGTGTGTGTGTGTGTGTGCTTTTCAGAAGCTTACAGTGTCCTTGAGTAGTATGACACCCAGCTGAGCACCTCTAAAGCGCTTATATGACAGTATACTCACACACTGATTTTTATTGCTTTTAAATTTGACTCTGTGAAATAATCTTTCAAACAAAGAATGCAAAAGTCTAAACGATTCTTGCTGTTGCCTCTATAAGTGCAATCAAACTTTCCCTCATATGTGCCCTCCACAGTATAAGCAGCTTCATTGTGCATATTTGCATATCCTCAGGGCTGCATCTTCTTTTCGGCTTTAAGTGCTCACCACAGGATCACCAAGCCAGCCTTTCATGCCCAACCGCAAACGTCCTCGCAATCTGGCCCCAGCCATCCGTGTTACTACTGTAAGGAGGAGCAGGGGAGGGAAAAAACAAATTATTCTCACCAGGTCTTGTTTAAATGAAGAGGGGGAATTTGTTTCTTCTTGGCAAAGGGTAATTTCTGCTCTGCTGGATAGCAAAGTGCCCTCTAATTCAAAACATTTTTTTTTTGAGACGGTTTGTTCCGTTGTTTTTGATTTGGAGAGATTGGATGGTTTGTTGTTTGCCACATGCAGTGTTCTGATCGTAACAGTGAAGTTTCTCCTCTGGGCTCTGTTAGACACTGTGATGGTGGTGGACTTTCATTAGAGATTTAATGTTCATTTAAGCTAAAAATTAAAGTCAGCTCATGAAAGTTTCTGTGCATGTGTTATGTGCATTAAAGGAGTAGTTCACTTTAAAAAATACTTTTGCTGATAATTTACTCACCCCCATGTCATCCGAGATATCCATGTCACTCTTTCTTCAGTCGAAAAGAAATTAAGGTTTTCGACGAAAACATTCCAGGATTTTCTCCATATAACGGACTTCAATGGTCCAAATGAGAGTTTCAGTGCAGCTTCAAAGCACTTTAAACAAGACCAGACGATGAATAAGGGTCTTATCTAGCGAAACGATTGGCCATCTCAAAAATAATGAACAAATCTTTTTTCGAGTCATTTTGTTCATTCAACGAACGAAATTAACTAAATGACTCGAAAAAAAGATTGAACTAAATTCGAACGGTAGAGTCACAAACGTGCGTCACAGAATAGAGCAAGGTGAGCATTTGTGCTTATAAAACGTAAACTTTTTTATTTATTTTTGAAATGACAGATCGTTTCGCTAGATAAGACCACACTGAAACTGTCATTTGGACCTTGAAACGTTGAGGTCTATTGAAGTCCATTACAGTATATGGAGAAAAATCCGAAAACCTTAATTTCTTTTCGACTGAAGAAAAATAGACATGGACATCTTGGATGACTTGGGGGGTGAGTAAATTTTCAGCAAATGTTTTTTTTTTATTTATTTTTTTTAAGTGAACTACTCCTTTAAGCAGGGACTCATAAGTTGATATAAAAATTGGTACTAATCTCTTTTCAAAACTAAAAAAAAAAAATTGTGTGAAAAGCCTATACGTACAGTAGTAACTAATCCATAATGAGTATAATCCATCAATCTCTCATGTTTTCATCTATTCCCAGTGCCTACACTGAGCCTTTTCCTGTTGGTCCTGTGTCTGCCACTGTGTCCAATGAGGAAGATCATGGACGTACATCTGAAGAAGAGGACGGTTGTGGAGACCACTGCCATGACCGACAGGTTAGCTAAAAATTTTATCTATTTGCAAAGGCATGTTAATGCTTACTAGTAGTGGTACATACACGACCGTTCAAAAGTTTGGATTCGATATGTTTTTTTTTGTTTTTGTTTTTTTTTTGTTATAAGTGCATTATGTAATATTGACAACTAGCGGTAAAATTGGATGCTTACTGCAGTCCAAATTCAAAATATTGGAGAGAGTTGTTTGCCTCGCTCCCTCTTCCTCAGACTTAATGCCCACACGGGGGGTGCTAGATTGAGGACACGCAACAGCAACAAGCGCAATTGAAAATGGAATGCGATGAGCCTTACACTCTATATTTATCCGTATTTTACTATGTGTTTTTAATATGCCTCTGGTCATAGACCTCTTTGGTAGGGTGCCGATGCTTTTTAGTTCTTGTAGAATATGTGCTCTCTTACCCAGTTCGTTTGCTGCCTTTCATGAATGCAAATGCTATATTTTCCGCAAAACAAGCATTTGAATTTAAGCATGTTTCCCAAATCTTTGCAAAGATATGTTCATGCTTTTGTACAGTAAAAAAAAAAAAAATGACAGTAGAGACAGTAAAGACATTATAAAATTATGTTATGGTGACCGAGAGACCTCAACACGATGCAACTGAAGCAAACGTGCAAATAGAAAATAACGCGTGCCGTGCAAATAGAAAAAAATCACAAGAAAATAAAAAAAACAGGCAAATACAAAAAAACACCTGCAAATGAAAAAAAAAAAACATCTTCATCAGTTTCACAACACATGTGCGCTGCAAAAGTTCACAACCCAACCGAATACAGAAACGCGCTGCAAATAACACAGACCACAACGGAAATGTTTCCAGGGGAACGAAATAAGTGACGAACCTGGCTGGGACGAGCTTATTGCTCGTGTGCTTCCCTCATATAAACTCATATAAACTCTTGTGTTATAATAGCACACAAAAATAATGTCTGTCAGTTTGATCTTACACTTTCCGATCTTGTATACACTTTCACTACAGTACCTCTTATAACCTTCCCTTACACCATTACCTGAATAATCACAGCTTTAAAGTATGTAAAAACAAGGACCCTCCCTGTTGAAGTGGAATTCCCTGCGTGTGCAATTGTCTGAGATCCAGGTTCATACATCTCTTGGCAGTCAGTGTAGCGCTGCAGTGAGAGCCGGACCCCACCCCTTCCCTCTGCCACTGTAATATCAGCCGGGGCCCCGGCCTTGTGACGCCTGCTTCCTTGTTTTCTTCGTCTTTAAAAAGAAAAGAATATCTGGGAGTAACCTGTCCCGGCACAACAACAAGCTGGAAAAAAGCCAGCTGCGCTTTACAATTTGTTTCATTATGGATTTGTTTGCATATAAAAATGATCTTAGCCCAGATGTTTACAAAACTATTCAAATCTAAACAAAGATATCTATAGTATTAGCAATTATGTTCCAGTGGTGTTCTCCTAAGTATGTCCATTCAGTAGTAAGGCACGTGTTCAGACAGCTGTGATTAGCTTGCAAATCAATGGTGGATTTGTGCTTGCCATGAACGCAGCCTCTCATCCATAATGCATCTGTGCTTAAAGCGGCATGTCCAGGAAAGCTTTCTCATTTATGTTGTGGTTTAATGAAATAATCAGTCTTCTTTTGACAGGGTTGAATGAGAATTTAGATCAGAATGTCAATCCCTTTCTCACTCTGTCTTCATATTTGTATCTATCAATACATTTATATACAGTATTGATATCATCTATTTATTTCTATTTACTCAGTGTTGTAAATAAAAGCTGCAGGTGTGCTGCCTGCACTATGTACTCTTTAAAACACTGGGTCTCTTCATTTATCTCTAATGGCTTGCTTTTCTGTCACTCTCAGATTGATGGTCGATCCAGAGCCTACTACGTTGCCAAAGACCTGGTGGACTCAGAAAGAGAGTAAGTGTTTGTCCCTTTGTCTCTGTCTGGATTTGAACACATTTCAGATACAGACCAATTGTGTCTCATGTGATGTCCTTCAGGGATCTTCTTTATCCAGACCCCGTCCACATCTTTATCACTGTCTATTCTCATTCACTCAACAGCTCCTCTGATACTCAAACTGACAGCCTATTACTGGACTGTCTGCCTTAAGTTATTGCATTTCAGCAGCGCCTCAATGAGTCATTAAGCGTGTAGATTTATTAAATGCGATTCGATATAAGCAAGCGTGCTTTTTCTCCTAAGCCCTTCAAATGGATGTTTTATGTATCTCAACTGACTTCATAAATTGACTGTTTAAATGTTGGTTTTACTTGGATGATCAGGGATATGTCTGCTTGACAGAATTGGACAGGTGTTTTGTTCTGTCTTTAAGAGTAAAAAAATAATGTCACCTCTTTTCAATTATCTACAGACATGTGAAGGCACTGAAGATTCTTCAAGAGGTATGGAAATCTTTTTATATATATATATATATATATATATATATATATATTTTTTTTTTTTTTTTTTTTTTTTTTTAACTGCAGTGTTTGTAGGTGAGATTTTTGCAAAAAAGTTTAACCTAAAAAAAAAATATGGTTGGAAAATCCTTCCACCCTGAGAAATCAGGAAATCAAGTTTATGTTTAACAGTGTATACACATAAAATTATCTTGTTGTATGCAAGACCACTGTGGCCACTAAATACATATAGAAAAGGCTCCTAAATTAGATCTGTGCTGGTGATGTCACTACCTGGCAGCCAATTGCAAATGCACCAACATGCACATATCACATACATTAAAAGACACACATACACACACACTCAGGGTGGGGGGTTAGCAAACCTTTATCAATGTTGTTTCAGTAACTGAGACTTCCTGCCCTTGACAACCTTGTCTTGAAAAAGTGAGCCTGTGAGTGACGCAATACCTACGCACCAGGCCTTTGTTTTGGGTATCTTCTCTTGAGCCTTGCCACTTATAAACATAAAAACACATCAGTTCTGGTTATAAGCCCCAAATAACTTTTCAAGGTTAGTGAATTTACTGAACTTCCCTCACTTTTTGAGAATTTCTCAGTTTAAGACATATTATTGTTAAGTATCAAAGTGGTTGTAAAGGGATTGTTCACCTAAATATTTAAATGATGTCTTCACTGTCAACATTAACCTCATTTCGTTCCATAATACAGACTGTAAATCATACAGGGTTTTTTTTTCTGCTGAACCCAGATAAAAAATATATTTTGATGAATGTTTGAACTATTTGCGAGTCCAAAACAACATTGGAACCTTTTGACTTGTATTGTATGGATAAAAAAAGACAAAGTTTTTCTTTTATACGGTTTTATTTAAGACATTGGCTGTAGTTGCTTCCTATATCTCAGTGTAAAAGACTTCAGTGACGTCTAGTTTTACTGTTTGCTTGTGTGCATGGGCTCTTTACACTGTACTTAATATTTCTCTGTGATGTACTGTTTCCAATTCATGTTATCATTTGTTTTCATTAGCTCTCCCTTTCTGACAGCCAAAGTGTCTTTCTAACCTGGTTCTCTAGGGCTTGCAGATTTGTGCATGGCTTGCAGAGTCAGTGAGAGTGATGGAATTAGCGTGAAAAAAAACAACCTATTGTTTTAAACATTTTCCTCTAGACTGTTACCTCATAACCAGATTTAGCGCTTATGTTTTCATGATTAAAACAATATGTATCCTAATTATCAAGTCGAGGCGGGGCTGAAGGAGCAATTTATCACAATCCAGCAGGAACTAAAGTTCTTCATACCACGCACCTCATGTAAATTACTATACTTCATATTCACCATTTAATTGCCTCATTTGAATAAAATAAGCCATAGTCAATAGAATCTCTGTCCTATTAACGACTAAAGAATGCTAATCATATACGTGCATGTGTGTCTTGTATGCATATGGTGTATTGTATTACAGTAGAACTTTAATTATAGTTCCCCTATTCTTACATAATGCTGTAGATTTGCATTGAGCAGCATAAGCGGGATGGATTTTGAATGGAGCCGAATGAATAGGCCCATCAGAGCAAGTGCTGTAGTATTTATGTATGTCTAGCTTTCACTTGGGAGAACGTTTAGTTTGATATTGATGCGCTATAAATATTTATACTGCATTTAACAATTAGTGGGGTACGTGGGAAAGATAAAGATGTCATTAATCACTCTCTCTGTTCTGAATGTTAATGAGTTTGAGGATCTGAGTCACCTTGATTTTCTGTCCACTATGTGACATCATTAAATCAGTGTTTGGCTGCTCTCAACGGCGACTTTGAGGGTGTCACCTTCCCCACTGTTGCATGGGGATTTGTGCAGTTTAGGCTCATCATCAGGGCTGGATTAAGAGTTCAGAGGCCCCTGGGCACTATGTATGTCTTGTAGGCCCCCTCTTATAGCAGGCCAAATGTATATTTTGTCCAATGACATTTTAATATGGCATTTACAGTTTTACTGACTTAAAAGGAACTTTGTTGAACTATGCATGGAGTAAAGTTGATAAATGGTCGTTCTTTCCCATAGGAATTTGTTGGGTGGACCTCTGTGCCTCTAAGGGGGTTGGGGGGCATGCTCCCCCGCAAGAAAATTTTTTACATTTTAAGGTTAAATGCATTAATCTTGTGCTCTTTGAGAGATCAAAATTAAGAGCTTCAACCCATGAACTGCTCGTTGAACAAAGAAAAAGCATTGATTTGCACCAGGACAATTATTGAGGGCAAACCCCCCCCAAAAGAGGGCTCAAACATCTTTTTAGTTACTGTATGAGTGTCTCAGTCTACATGACATTATCAATGGTGTTTTAGGATGCCAAACAATTATTTTATAATGTAATAATGATTTATATAATTATTCCTATGGTGTAAAATCCATATAGCTTATAAATGTACTATATAAATGAAAATAAATATTTCAAAAATATATTTTAGACTACATTACACTGTAATATAGGAAATATTATGTCCTATATAAACCCTTGAGCTTTTATTTAGGAGAAAACACCAGATGACCATGCTGATCGCATGAGCAAAGTGTTTTCTTTAAATCACCGAGCACAAACAGGATGTCTATTCTTAAAATCTTGTGCTGTTTTATAAAGTTTTGATTTTAGTTTGTTGGCAAAATATAACACAAGAGACCTTTATGTTAGGTTATACATTTTACATCTCATATGTGTTGGGAAAAGGGAGAAGAGTGTTCGGCAAAAGGCGCAATTCAGACTCGGGTTTTCTTTTCTATCACTCACTTTGTTTTGTATACTCTGAAAGGTATGCTACAGGACAGAACATGTGGCTCCATTGTTTGATATTGGATAACACCAAAATATAGATAAATTCTAAAACCTGTCCCTAATGGGAAGTTATGCTCTTAAGTTCAGGTTTCTAGGCATGTGAATAGGCATGAGATTCAGCAAAATTGCAGCTTGCTTATTTTATTCTAAAATGAAAAGCATGCAGAAGCATAACAAATTACAATTAAGACAAGTATCTCCCACCAGCCAATTCATTTCTGTGTCATTATGCATCAAACACTAGCTGAACTGTGAGAAAGCAATAAAAGTGTAATGAGTCTTAAGAAGGCAACTGTAAAACAGAGCAATTTCATTGCAATGAACATTTGGAAAGTTGTCTGGGAGTTTCAGCTATTGAGATGCTATCAGAGGAAACCAGTTTCATAGCACCTAGGAGTATACTGTATAACAGAACTGAGTTATTTATGAGAGCATTGACAAATGCAGACGCGGCTGTGATCGATACACATTCATTCAATTGTGAAGCTCAGAAAGGAATTTTACTGTATCACCTCCCAGCATGACCGCTTACACGTCTGTGTGCGCATTCATGATGGATTTTGTTTTATGTCATCACTTTCCTCATAACGGTCTCACATTCCCTCACGGCTTTGCCTGTGAAGACATTTCAGAGCAGATTTGATCCCTTCCTGGTGATTCATAAGGTACATGACATGTGTATGTATAATGGGACAAGTAAATAAATCCTCTATGGATCGTGAGTCATTAGGCTAGTGGACCCGAACAGACCAGCTTATTTAACTGTCTGTTATGGCCAAAACAAATATATTCAGCAGAAACTAATAACATGTTCCCCTGACGGGTGGTATGTGGGCAAAGATTGTGTCAAAGCTGGTGGCTCGTGCGCAGGCTGTGTGGAGCTCAATCTAGTAGCTTAAGCCTTAGATGCTCATCGTGAGGGATGAATGTGGTCAGAGTTCAATTCAGAGGCAGGAAGGGACAAGTACAGATTATTTGATGTATTTGCACAGAAGCCTATGGGAGTTGGTATAGTTGTCACGAGCACGCCAGGCTCTACCTCATTCACTCAGCCTTCACAGTCAACAAAGTACTAACCACGCGCAACTGACACTCATCAGCCCTCATGACCAGTACTAAAGCACACATACGCACACCATCAATTGTTGTCCTGGAAACTTACCTGGAAATACTACCTTAAGCTTTTGTGATCTTCTGCAACACTATTACCTTGCTCTAAGTGTCTAAGGGGGCTTTCACACTGGTAGTTTAGTTCGGAAGGGGGCACGGTTCGCATGAAAAATCACTAATGTGAACGCTGTCACCGTTGCTGGTACCGAACCCAAGACTACCTGGAGGAGGTGGTCTGAGTTTGGTTACTACCAAACCGTGGCCCGGTTCGCGTGAATGTGAAAGCAGCACGAACTCGGGTGCGCACTTGTTCGGGAAGTAAAGTAACCTGTGCTTGCATTTTAGCTGATTATGATGTTTTAAATAAGCACATGTAAGGGATGATACTGCTAATGATTTACCTTGGATACGAGCGAAAGTGAGCCTGCAGTGTATTCGCGCATAGCGCGTGGAATCAGGGCAATCTTTTTGGTCTCCTCAAAAGAGTCCATTTGCAAGCAGCAGAAAGCCACCTTATGCGACACACACACACACAATAAACCTGTGTTGTTCACTCAGCTGCACTTAATAGCTCTGAATTAATAGAAAACACAATATGTTGACCCGCATTTTTTTCTATCATGCGCCATGCACGTTTGCGATGATGTAAGATGTACGCAAACACACCAGGGTTTGATAGAATCAACACTGTAAAAAATATTTTCAAGATTTGTCACAACATATTTTCTTTTGTCAAATCAACTTTATAATAATTTATTTAGTTGAGATAACTTATTATTTTGAGTTTCTGATGATTAAATTAATTTCCTTCATTGTATTAACTCACTTTTTCCAGTTCAATCAACTTAAAATTTTATGGCAACCTAGGTTACGTACTTTTTAAAGTTAAACCAACAATATTTTTTTACAGTGTGGTAATCACAACACTTTTTCTTTTGTCAAATCAACTTAAATAATTTATTTAGTTCAGATAACATATAATTTTGAGTTTCTGATGGTTAAATCATTCTCCTTCATTGTATTAACTCACTTTTTCCAGTTCAATCAACTTAAAATTTTAAGGCAACCCAGGTTACTTACTTTAAGTTAAACCATCAATATTTTTTTTACAATTAAGTTTTTCGTCTTCAATATCTGTCATCATCCTTGT
This sequence comes from Pimephales promelas, assembly GCF_988280905.1. NCBI lineage: Eukaryota > Metazoa > Chordata > Actinopteri > Cypriniformes > Leuciscidae > Pimephales > Pimephales promelas. The sequence continues at coordinate 16,220,762 of NC_142789.1, read as the reverse complement.
GTCGTGTCTGAGGCTAATCCAGACAGAAGTTCTCTGCATTTTGTTTCAACTTTTTCTTTTTCTAATGTTATCCATTCAGACAGTGATATTTTTCTGGGAAATTGGAATACAGAATCCATGTGGAATGCATTTACTTGACCAATTATGTGACTAGTACACTTTCATTGGCAGCCAAAACATTTAATATTTATTAAAACATTTTTTAATAATTGTTTTAAAATATTTGATATTTGATTCTCACTCCAACTGACTTTTTTTTTTACAGGACTTCAGGGGAGCAGTGGAGTCAGCAGTAGGAGATGATGAGGAGCCTTTGTTTGAAAATGTGAAGCTGGACGAGATCATGAGCACTCTTCCTCAGGCCTACCATCTGCACAATGAGATCCTCAATGAGCTGGAGACCCGCATTAAACAGTGGTGAGAACACTCAAAGCACTTGACACTAATGCACACTATACTAATGCACATCAACATGTACACATTTTATAGTATGGCATTCCATAAAAAGTCCATACTTATGTTATATATAACACGTGCATCTTTTACAAGGTGCTAATGCATGCACTCCACATCTACTGTATGCATCTCCCACCTGAGCCACATGCTAATAAAGACGAGCTCAGCGGCGTTTCCTCAGAGGAGGCACTGCCTCAAAATGTGTTTAAATTGTCACTTTGGAATAAATATAAAAATGCATAATTTTAAAATAAGATTCATTCATGGAACATTAATTACATTGTTAATGTAAAAATACTAAATAGAATTGTATTTGCTTTTTATGTTATATAAAGTAGTGTTTTTTAACCAGGAAAATGTTATACATGAAGTGTAACTAGTCCTAAATTTACATTTGATCTGTTAAAAAAAACTGTACACCACTGCATGCCACTAGAAAAGCTGATATAGATCTCTTATTTCTTTAATCCCAGTACATGTGATGTTGCAGTCGCACAATCCATTATAATGCCATCATGTCCTTGGATGCCCTCTAAAAAGTTCTTGTTGTTTCTCATTCATCTTCAGGGAGGATAGCCCATCAGTTGTTGATGTCATATTAACGCGCCAAGCTGAGTTTTCATCCTTTGCAACATACATCTCAGACTATGACCGCAGCATGTCACTGCTGGAGGAGAGCTGTAGACAAAGTAAAGCTTTTGAGGATGTGGTAAAACAGTTTGAGGTGAGTTCTGAGATGAACATTTTGGGAATTTTCATTGTTTGTTTGAGAATTAATCTCAATTTGATGGTTCTTTTGTCACAGTTCATTTCAGTTCATCTTTCAGTTGAAAAGACTGGGTGGGATGATGTTATGGCAAATTTATTTATTAAAAAAAATAAAATATTTGTATTTTATTGCACAAAAATAAATAAATAAATAATATATATTTGCAAAAAAACTATTATTTTCCATCTTTATTCTGACCCTCTGTCTGAAATTATCAGTTTTGAAGGGACGGATGCTTTAAGGCTTGTCAGTAAAAGGCCACGGTTATGATCGACTAATGTTGTTGCATAGGAAACAGTATCAACAAGTGCTTTAAAAACATTATCCATATAAAACTGTAATTTACAGACAAAGTATGGTTTGTGATGCAGCTGCTGTAAGATCAGTTGTCTGCTTCCTCTTTCTATACAATGTTCTTTGCAAACTATCCATTACTATTCATTACAATAACTCATCCACTTGTTTTCGACACTGAGATCCTTCTAAAATATCTGTACGAGACGCAAGCGAGCTGTTTAGACTGGATGTGTCAAAGCGAATGTTCTTTCACTCTTAGATTTGTCCTGTTGTCGACAGACTCCCCTAACACAAAATTTAGACACTGAATGAGCATCTGTCTCCATCCAGTGTAGACAGCATCAGTGATTATAATGGGTACTTGCTTTCTCATATCTAGTGTAGGCAAATGTCAGTCATGTCGTTTATAAAGGAAGACGTTTTAAGCTAAAAAAATTGCCTTAAATTGGACTTTAATTTAATTGCTAATTCTTTCTTTTTGGTGAAATATGATGCAGAGACATATTCTTAACAAAATATTCTAAAGAGCTGATATGCAATGCTGACAATGGTGGTATATAGTCTACTGATAAAGTCAAGCAGGCGTTTAAACTCCTGACATGTACATCTTCAGGTCCTAATCAATAAAACAACTGCATCTTCTCCCATTAAATGAGCCGAGAGAAGCATCAGGGCACAGAATGGTGAATAAAACAAGTCAGCAGTGGCTAGAATAATGGTTGGCAGGTTAAGAGAAATGTAAGAAAAAGCCTATCTTGTTGTTCACTTGTGTGTTTGTGCAGTGGTTCAACACTGAGAGTCAGCTCTATTGGTTTCATTAGTGCGGAGTGACCAGAGGCAGCCAGTGATGCTCAGTACATACATCACCCAGTCAAAGCCTATAAGCGTTACTGCAGCTGACCAGGGCTCACAGAGGACTGAGTGAGCACATTTTACACCCAGAAATGAATTGCATTGTGTTGAAAAGAATAATATGTGCTGTTATAAGAAAAAATCTAAATCTCATTTCATTACTCTGGGGTTATTTGGATCATAAGCCTCAGCTATTGATTGCGAAGCCACATGAGAAAACAGACCCACGGCAGGCTGTCACACATTATTAAAGATGCAACCCTTGATCTAAAAAATATAAAAACAGACCTCCCTCAACTCATTTCACAAACGTTTGAGCAAACTCAGTTATTGAGTATAAGAAAAAAATCGACCCACTTTTCAATAAGAGCAGCTGATGACGACAACGCACACATTTAAAGGACATTCGGCTAAATCCACCTTTCTTTCTCCTTTTCCCAATCTCTCCCTGCTAAACATTGGGTCCAATTTTGAATCTACCACCCAAGAAGGCTTCTCTGAATACAGATGCTCATGCATATTAATGAGCAAAGTCAGCTGGCTTCCTGTCGTTGGTGATCCCTATCACCATTGAAATGTGTGGTCAGTGACTCCACCAATTAAACGATTCACTCTGTCATGAACATCGCTGGTACACTGAACTGATTGTGTTCTTAATACAACCAAAACTACAGCAGTCGATGCTACTAGATTTTGTGATTCTCAACAATTTCCATCAAAAAGTAAGAACGCATTATTTAATAAAAACATAATCAAGGGATAATAACACATTTATGTTTATATTTTTATTGTTAATACATTTGTTCGTATATAAAACTATATATATATATATATATACAATGACAAATATTTTGTAATTAAATTGAATTAAATATCAAATAAATAAATTAAAGAAAACATGCATACAAGTGCTCAAAAATCAGACAGTGAATCTGAAACACAATCTATTACCACCAATACTGAAGAAAATACATCACATTTTTTTATTTTATTTTAGTAAAGCATCTCTAGCAGGTTCTTATTACCACGATCAACACCACAATTGTAATACAGTACAGTTTTTATAAATGGATTTCTGGATCACGTCAGAGTTTTATATGTTTGCTTCGGATAGTTTTGTTTTGTAAACGAGGCACAAAGAAGAGTTTGCAAAGAACAACTGATCTTACAGCAGCTGCATCACAAACCATGTTTTGTCTGTAAATTACAGTTTTATATGAATAATATTTTCAAAGCACTTGTTGATACTGTTTCCTATGCAATAACATTAGTCGATCATAACCGTGGCCTTTTACTGACAAGCCTGAAAGGAGCCGCCCCTTAAAAACGGATCATTTCAGACAGAGGGTCAGAATAAAGATGGAAAGTAATAGTTTTTCTGCATATATATATTTATATACAGTAATATTTAACATTATAAGTGAACCTCAAGGAATATATTAAATGTGACCCCTTTATAATAGTTTAAAAAAGAAAAAAATCCTTTTCTTTTCTTGCCGTGTGACCTGGACATGCTTTTGTGAGATTCAGCCAGGTATATAAATGTATCTATTATATTTATCTTGTACTGTAGAATATACCACATTGGTTTCACTTGGCATTGGAATTTTGTATTAGCAGCATTTGAGCTTTTTGATAAAGGATATTGGATGCATTGAGGATAGAGGTTGTATTAGGAATTCTCTTCTCTGGATGCGAGCTTGTGTAATCTTATTTTGTGCGTGTGTGTGCGTGCTGGGTTGATGACAGAGATGAAGTATCAACAGTAGCTGATCTGATCACCACTGTGGCCTGATAGGATTAAATCCTGTTCAGCTACACTGTTTACGAGGGGTTTTCACCACAAACGTGTGTGTGTGTGTGTGTTTATAAGTATCTGGGGGGTGCGTGCAGAATGTGTAAGAAGGAAGGAGACGAAGGCAGGGTGCTTTGAAAGAAAGCGAGAGAGCGAGAGGAGATTGTTTTGCAAGCTTCATGTTTATATTCAACATTTTACAGCATTTTCATACCATGTCCTTTTAGCCCTTCAGTTTAAAATAAATGATCTGCAGAATGTGTGACTTAATCGTGGGAGTGTAAACTCAGATAGATTCAGATCTATGTATTTATCTATCCATCATCCATCCATCCATCCATCCATTGTCATCTTCTATACTATACTATACTATACTATACTATACTATACTATACTATACTATACTATACTATACTGAGTCAAAAGTTTGGAATAATTACAATTTTTAAGGATTTTATTTTTATGAAGTCTTATATGCTAATCAAGACTGCCTTTTCTTGATAAAAATTGCTGCAAAAACATGATATTGATATTGTATTATTACAATTTAAAAGAAAAGTTTCTATTTCAATATATTTTAAGATGTATATAGTTTATTATTGTGATAGTAAAGGTACATTTTCAGCAGCCTTTATTACAGTCCTCAGTGTCACATAATCTTATTCTCAATTATTATCAATACTCAATTATTAATAATGGAATAATGTTTAAAACAGTTTTTTGCCACTTGATATGTATGTATATATACATATATATATATATATATATATATATATATATATATATATATATATATATGTGTATATATATATATATATATATATATATATATATATATATGTGTATATATATATATATATATATATATATATATATATACAGTATATATATATATATATATATATATATATATATATATTTTTTTTTTTTTTTTTGGCAGAAATGCATACAGAAATTGTACAAAATACACATATCGACCGGAAAAAAAACAACACTGATAAACAACAATATAAGAATAGAAGAGAAGGATAAAATAAATTTTAAAAAAAGGTAAAGAAAGAAAAGTAAAGAAAGGACTTTTATTTTGAAATATATTTCCTTTGGGGGTGTTTTAAGGTATTCAGTAATTTAACGTCTTTTACCCTTTCTCTCCTCACCCCACTCCCCTCTTCTCCCAAACCTCCAAAAAATAACAATGATAATCAAGTAATATGATTTTATGATTAATATGGCTATCTGTGCACATCCCCGGGTGAAGGACGGCGCGCCTCCCACAGAACTTAATATTTTTGTCGAAACCATGATACATTTTGTTCATTATACTTTGATTAATAGAAGATTCAAAAGAATTTCAAATTTATTGAGCATTTATTGAAATAGAAATCTTTTGTAACATTATAAATATCTAACTGTCACTTTTGATCAATTTAATGTGTAAAGCTTCCCAGATATTCCTGGCATCACAGGAACATATTACATTTTAAAATAAACTAGAAATCAGTTCTTTTAACTGGTCATATTATTTCACAATATTACAGTTTTGACTATGTTTTAGCATAAGGTGAGCATAAGAGACTTCTTTCAACAACATTAATCGTTTCAAACTTTTGGCTGGTTTGGTATTATATATTTATATAGTATTTTTGGAAGATCCATTAAAAATCCACTTGACTCAAACTCCATATGATAACGTATAGCCACTATTTGCAAGCATGGTATTTCTGTGTGCATGTATCATTATTACACAGTTTTGCTCTTAAATTGTACTGGTGGAAAGGACAAGATAAAGACAGAACAAGACACTGACACACATTGCACACTCATCTGGCAATTTGGGCAATGAGGTGGAAAAAAGCTAATTAGCCAAGCAGTCTTCTTAAACAACCCTCAATTAAATCAGCTGTCCACACAGGCGCAGCTTCAGCTGGACCAGTGCCTGATTTGTGTAGGCTGTCTGTTCTCTGGCACAAGCCACTGTTCCCTCTCTTGGCTGTTTCCCAACTCGGCTGGAGAGCGAACGCTAAATATCTACCCTTGCACACATACACAAAGACTGGCCACTTCTTCAGCACAAATGTCAATTGGATTGCAGTTTGGTGCAAGTATTCAGTGTGAGGCTGTTCATTTGGTCTACTGCCTTCAACAATGGAGCCATGTTGCTTAAACACAGGAATCTGACAGGCTTATGGCCAGGATGAGGCTCACTGGAGTGAAAAAACTATACAGTACATAGAGGAAGTAATTAGATAATTGAAGACAGGTGCAATGATATTTAGAATTGAAGAGTGAGAGGATAGCTTCGCACAAAAACCTTAAAGTGCCTAATGTAGACTTTCTGCTTAAATCCAAATGTGGTTCCAAATACATCACTCCTCAACATAACATCATCCACACGTTTCATAATCTTTTAATATGACGGCATGTTATCATATTATAAGTCTGTACATTAGCATTACATTTTTAACTAGCTATATTATATATATCAATATATCTGCTAATATAGGTTTAGTGCATCAGCATTTAAGAAAAATCTGTATAATATACTTCATAATAGTGCAATTTACTGAATATTTTGAATATAATTATTTTATAAAAGAATACATTTGATTTAATAACTGAATACTTCAATATTAAATATTTTATTTATATTTTATTTTATCATTTACTCAGTGTAATAGTTTTTTTAAATATTATATTAAATAGAATTTGCCATGATTTAGATTTTATTCACCCCATTTAATTTTAAATACTGTTTCATTTTATTATAATAACAATATGTTGTCACCGTTGTTGTACTATATGAGGTGCAATAAAAATAAATGTGATTTGACTTAAAATATTTTTCTAATTTTTTTTTGATTTAATATCTTATATTGAATTAAAATGTTGCGCTCTGTTCACCCTTAGTAGCCTATGTTATATGAAATTAGAAGTTTGTGCATTATCATTAACTTTTTAATTTGTATTATTAATGCATATTTAATACACCAATGCAACTTTCAACAGTATGTTTTTTTAAACAAATCACTTTACAATGGTTACAATACATTAAATATTTTATAAAATATGTTTTATTTAATATCCGAATAGTCTATTCATTTCGAAACAATATTTTTTGAAATATTAAACTGAATTAAAATTTTGCCATAATTTCAAGTTAGATTGGTGTAGTCAGTATATCTAGTATTTTAGATGTAGTACATCATTCGAATTTAACAGTCACATTCTGTGTAACTTTTGATGTTCACATTATCATCCAAATAACAGATCTCTGTTACATGTAATAGAAAAACTGCAGTGTGAAGAGAAATACTCTAAGGAAATTAATGATAGAACAGGTGAATTATGATGATGATGAAGGTTACAATACAGGTAGAAAGACAGGGAGAATGAGAAAGCTGGTGTGAAAGAGATAATGGTGTCTATCAGGGGTGTTGTGGGAATGATGTTGTGGCAGGTGTGCAAACTGGACAGTCGCTGTCTGTTCCTTTATCTTGAAGCCAATACTCCCTCTGTTCACACTCCTCACACAAGGTCATTTACGGCATTTCTGTTCCCCTTTTCTCGTTGTAGATCTCAAGCATTGTCCCATGTCTGTCCAGAAGTCTAAAGTTATTTGCCCTCATCTGCCCTCTATTGACCTCTCACGTCCCCTAAGGCTCCTCAGAGCTCGCATGAACAATGATGTGTCAAAGTCAATTAGGCCTTGATTGATTTCTTCTCACCGTGTGTTTGACTGATTCACTTGTGCACTTTTTCTCCCAGTGATTGATATAATTGGGTTGGAATTGGATGGAATGAGGTGTACTCAGGTTTTTGTGTAAGGGGAAAGGGAAGGTCAATGAGTAACCTTGAAATGGGCTTTTCTAAGTGGGGCCATTGTGATCTATAATATACTGTATCTTGTGGGTGGAGAGAGAGCAAAGGTGTACCTCTCGTTTGTGTATGATTGTGCGTGTTTGAGTTTGTGATTGTGGTTTTGGGTTGGAACATCTTTTTGGGTCTGTTTATTTAACAAAGCATATGAAATTACCGTAATTATGAGTTTCTGGCTAGTAAAAATGGTTAACATCTTCATTAAACTCATGATTTCTCTTACATTATACATCATGTAAAAACAACTAAAACGGCAGCTAAAATATATCTTGTAAACAACTAAAAGGTAACTTGAACAGTTTAAAGAGTGTACTATAAAAATGATTATTTTGTAATTCCTGTTACATGAATGCAGCATTAGTGCTAATCATAATATTTTGTTTATATTCATGTCCTCCTTTTGTGTGCCTTCAGTTATAACATGTTTACGCACATTGTATATTGTGTTTCATGTGCCATTTCTCATTTGCATGTGTTTTTGTGTCTTCCAGACGGAGAATGCAGAAGGTGTTCATGTTCCTCTGAAACACCAGCTGATGCGGGTCATTGTGCGCGTGCTCCAGTACCGCATGCTGCTCACAGGTGAACACCTGTGATTCAAATATTTAGTCCTGATGATATTTTTTGTGCAGTTAATACGTTAACACACAGTCTCTTTTCAGGGACTTTTTTATTTTATTTATTAAAACTAAGCTTAAATAAAATATAAATATTAGATGAAGTATTTACGGAGCCCTGCACATAACATACGGATATATATATATATATATATATATATATATATATTTTTTTTTTTTTTCTAAGATTTGTTTTTATTAAGAGAAGCTCTTACAATATGTTAGTTGTGTGTAGGAAGGATCTACAGTTTGATACATTGAAAGTCATGTTTAACAAAAGGAATATACACCTAAAGACACACCTTACAATGGTGATGATTTTCAATTTTAAGCATCAGAATATATCTGTATCATGGCCACTCATTAGGAATTTGTTCTCTCATTTTAGTAAATTGTGACCACGTTAAACTAATTTGTACCCTCATTTAGATTTAACCAAAATAAAGGAATAAATTATTACAATGTGGCCACAATATACATATTGTTCCCCCGCGTGCATTTGTGGGGCTCCGTAAATATTACAAAAAAAATAAAAAATGAAACAAAAAAGGTGTTCACACTTCTTCAGTTCTCTGTATTTTTGCTTCAGACCTAAAAAGAACTTGATACATTTAGTCCTGGTTCGAATTGCATTTACAAAATCATTTTTGGTGTATGAATTTCCTCTGCTGAACACAAAAGAAGATATTTTAAAGAATGCCTGTAACCAAACAGTTGTCATTGACATTGCCATTGACTTCCAAAGTATGGAAGAAAAAAAAATTAAGCAATGGGGTCCCTCAACTGTTTGGTTACCGACATTCTTCAAAATATCTTCTTTTGAAATTCATACAGGTTTGGAACAACATGAGGATAAAAGTAAATGATGACAAAATTGTATTTTTTTTTAGTGAACTATCCCTTAGTTCAAAATATAAATATAAAATAAAAGCTTATTTAAAGCATTAACTATAATAGTATAGAAATTATGCTAAAATAACACAGATGAGTTCTGTATACTGTATGTGGAAGACCCAAACTATATGCATATCTACTGTATATAAAGACACTGGACAGAGGTGCATTTTTGTCCATATTTATCAAAGTGCATCAAAACACAGGAAATACAGTAATTAAATAATAAAACTACTTTCTCAACAGTTCATGGACCTAATCTTATGTGTAGAATTGATGTTTTGCTGCTGACTTGCAGTCCTTGCAGACCAGAATTTTACTCTTGAGTCACTTTATGAGCTTTGATGATTAAATGTGCTCATAATATAAATTCAATGAGCTTTAATGTTACATTGAATAAATGTGTTAAAAAGAAAAACAACTTTGTTGTGTGTGTCTAGATTGTTTTGCGTGAGTATAAGGCAGGCTGTTATCATTTCAACCTTGAGGTTGTGTATGTGGGATCTTGTACCTAACAAAACAGAAGTGTGTGTAAAATCCTGTAAAAATAATTTTCTTTTTTATCCTTCATGTGGTTCCTATCTCATTCTTTTCAGACTACTTAAACAATCTCTCCCCTGATTCGAAAGAGTATGAAGACACACAAGGTATTGTTGTCTGTCTTCTCTGTCACACAGTTATGAACACTGACCATATTTGATCCGTGAAAACATAACCATGCTTGTAACTGCAACTTTTTATTAACAGCTGCACTGGTAATCGTGTCTGAAGTCGCAGACCAGGTTAATGACAATCTAAAACATGGGGTGAGTTGTCTCTGTTTCTGAGAGAGTGTATTCTTAATACATAACGAAAATGGAGAAAGGGGATATGATGTCATCAAAGTAGTCCAGGTGTCCAAAAACAAAGAGAGCAGTGTGAAATCAGCGGGACAGAGGCATCCCCAAACACACACACGCACACACACATTTTCTCAGACAGACACAGAATCCTTCTTATAACAGCTTTCTTATTCTCATCCACATATGAGAAACAATATTTTTCTATTTCTGTTTCTCACTCTTTTATGTCTTTCTCCCTCAAAATCGCAGGAGAACCTGCTTCGTTTGGTTCACATTGACTACAGCGTGAGAGGAAAAAGAGACCTTCTCCAACCTGGAAGGGTAAATTCTGCTCCATACGCTGTATTTATGGTTTCATGTTTATAGTTTACTACCGTTTTTACTGGCTGTAAAACCTGAAAGATCAGTAACAGTTATTAGACATCAAAGGTTCAAGTGAATAACACATTTACCCATAACTCACCTGGCCTCTGGCACCTGTGTGTTTTGCAGGTTTTTGTCAAGGAGGGCACCCTGATGAAGGTCTCTCGTAAAAGCAGGCAGCCCAGACACCTCTTCCTGGTATCGTATCATGCTTCTGAATTTCTCTTGTGAAAAAGAAGTGTACTCAACTGTACTGAATGTGCACTTGTAGTGTACTTCAAATTTTAAAGTATATATAAAAAAATCTGTACATGTAAATAATATAGTATTAATAAAATAAAAGGTCACTTGTGTCTTAAGTATATTTAAAGGGATACTCCACCGTTTTTTCATATTAAAGGGTTAGTTCACCCAAAAATTAAAATTAAGTCATTAATTACTCACCCCCATGCTGTACCAACCCCGTAGGACCTTCGTTCGTCTTCGGAACACAAATGAAGATATTTTTGATTAAATTTGAGAGGTGGATCAGTCCTACATAGGCTGACTAAGGGATCGAAACTTGACGACCCTGAAAGTCAATGTTTAAATATTCCATGTGACTACAGTGGCTCAATTATAAGTTTATCAAGCGACGCGAGTACTTTTTGTGCGAAAAAAACGTGGTAATCGTGGAAATCTCTTGAACTCTTGTCTCAGGCCTACAAGGAAAAAATGAAGTAGTTGAATAAAGTTGTTAGTTTTGTTTGTTTTTCCACACAAGAAGTATTCGCGTCGCTTGATAAACTTATAGTTGAGCCACTGTAGTCACATGGAATATTTAAACATTTTCTTAAATGACTTTTTGGGCCGTCAAGTTTCAATCCCTTAGTCAGCCTATGTAGCAGTGATCCACCTCTCAAATTGAATCAAAAATATCTTCATTTGTGTTCCGAAGACGAACGAAGGTCTTACGGGGTTGGTACAGCATGAGGGTGAGTAATTAATGACATAATTTTCATTTTTGGGTGAACTAACCGTTTAAACTATGTTATTCCTTTAACTAAGACGAATATTGATCAGACCAATTGGCAGAGCGGGACAATTAACAGCTTCTCTTTCAGTTAGACTTTTTTTGGGTTTCAGAAATGTGTCTGATGGCAAGTATGTGTTGCATTCTGATCATTAGAAAGAGCTGGATTTAGCTTAAACTCTTTTACTGTCAGTTTATGCTTTAAAACCAAATTCTGTCTGTGCAGAGCAACAGTCTGAAGGGAATCTTGCTTGGCAAGTTTAGTTAAACTGTCAACATGTTTACAGCTACACTCTCAGAAAAAAAGGTACAAAAGCTGTCACTGGGGCTGTACCTTTTCAAAAGTACCTAAAGGGTGCATATTGGTACCTTAATGATACATATTAGCACCTTAATTGTACATAATAGCACCTAAAATGTACATAATAGCACCTAAAATGTACATAATAGCACCTAAATGTCCATATTAGCACGTAAAATGTACATATTAGCACCTAAAATGTACATAATAGCACCTAAATGTCCATATTAGCACCTACAGGTCCATATTAGCACCTAAAATGTACATAATAGCACCTAAAATGTACATAATAGCACCTAAAATGTACATATTAGCACCTAAAATGTACATATTAGCACCTAAATGTCTATATTTAGCACCTAAAATGTATATATTAGCACCTTAATGTACATATTAGCCCCAAAAATGTACATATTAGCACCTAAAATGTACATATTAGCACCTAAAATGTACATATATTAGCACCTAAATGTCTATATTAGCACCTAAAATGTACATATTAGCACCTTAATGTACATATTAGCCCCTAAAATGTACATATTAGCACCTAAAATGGACAAAAGTTTTCCCTTTTGAAAAGGTACAGCCTCAGTGACGGCTTTTGTACCTTTTTTCTAAGAGTGAAGCTGCGTTACACATTCAGTTAAGTGACAGACATCTGAAGGTACCTTTATCGCCCCTTGAGTACTGAGTAGTTATAAACAGGTATCGCTGATATTTGGTCATTCAAAACACGCCAGCCAGTTTCTTAGAGAGTAAGTGAGCCGGTATATGTGCCATAATTGTTCTCCAGACACTGGAGGCTATGTTAGCTGTTGCACAAGGATACCCCCACTCGTCTCTGTACCGCTGTTGTTTACAGACTAGTGTTTGTAGACTAGGCCCAGAGAACAACAGATCAACAACACTGAGCCACCACAGAAAATAACACTAAAACCATTAGACTGAGCAGTCAGTTGTTTGTCACTTAAGTACCACTTCCTGGTTTTCTGAATGTCTTTATGAGATATTAAGAAAAGTGCTGTACAGATTTGATATCTAGGTATTGTTGAGTTTTGCTTTAAGATGCTTTAAATATTGTCAACTTGGCTCTGAATACCCTAGATATTGGGTGCTTTTTTCATGGTCTTCTTTCATCTTTCCTGGTGCTGGTCTTGCCTTCCTGCTCTCTTGCCCTCCTTGAATCGATCAAGCTCTGACTGATGTTTTTTTATGAGAGCTCGTGACTGATGTCATAGACTCCTGCACTGACTGGGTGCAATATGATGTCAGAGGGTCCCCTGGTAATGATGCCTCGTCTTTGAGATCTGGATTTAATTTATGGAGTAATAAGTGAATCGGCTCAAAAATCCTGCCAACAAACCATTACTCTCACACTGATGCTCGAGGGCCATTTCCTCTGTTAAAACCACCCATCACTGCCTGTACTAATCTGCCACTTCTTCCCTACAACAGGGAAGACTCAAAGCTGTCAGTGTCTTTGAAGAACTACCTCTGGTTCAGACATACACCATCATGGAGGTGTTGCACGTCATTTTTTGTCATCGAAATAAAGCTGAAATAAAATAAAATATAAATATTAAATAAAAAAGTTAAATTAAAAACTTCATTAAAAAGTTCATTAAAAACTTAAATGAATATTACAAATGCTGCTTTGTTACTAAAATTAATAATAAAATAAAATAAAGCGAAATAAAAATATTACAAAAACAAAATGTACATAAAATTACTAAAACTACTAAAATTAAAAGTAAAAATTAAAAGATAAAAAACAAAAGCGCATTTAAAATATGAACAATTTTATTATAGTAAATATATAATACTAAAATAACTCTGGATTTACAGACCTGGAAAAGTGATTTAAAATGATTATTTTGTTTTTAGTACTATTATTTGTAATTTGTGTAAGCTACTAATTTCACAAATTAATCAAAAGTAACCAGGGGCGGAGCCAGACGATGTAAACATTCCGATTATTTTGAATAAGGAGAAGGATAACTGTTGGGCGTTCTGGTGCAAGATGGCTGCTGTCGCATCATCCAGGTCTCATCACCATCAACACATTGGTGATGGTTGAGGAGACCCCCCCCCCCCCCCTCTATATAAACATCTTATAAACTTCTATATAAAATTTGCATGAGATAAAAAAAAAAATCTGTCCATAAAATGATCAAAAATCCTTATCCAGTTATCCAAGAAGAAGATTTGTATTCTTCTTTGTTAGATTTTATTGGCAGTTGGCAATTACTGCATTACCGTCTACCACCACGTACGGTAATAGAGCTTTTGTCCTAACGCCCCAGTATAGTGACCGGGGTACTATACTATCAAAGAGCACCGTCCTTTGGATGAGACATTAAACCGAGGTCCTGACTCTCTGTAGACACAAAAAAATCTCTTGTCTCTTCTCCACCAGTAACCTAGTGTGTGGTGGGCGTTCTGGTGCAATATGGCTGCCGTCGCATCAACAAACACTGTATAAAAACTTTGTGTTTAGAGAAAAGCGCTATATAACTGTATTGAATTATTTTACATGAGATTAAAAAAAAATCTGTCCATAAAATGATCAAAAATCCTTATCCAGTTATCATAAACAAATGGAAAAGTCTGCGTAAAATTCACTGGTCAAAGGTTATAGGAATCCTACTAAGATATTTTCATCTGGGATAAGCTTTATTGTTTGAGACATATACAATTTTAGTTAAGTAACATTTGTGGTGCAGTTTTTTTTTAGAACCATGGCTACTGTAATCATATCAGATCACTATGGAGGTTTTACGTACTGTACTGTAGGACCAGTTGTTTGTTGCTCCAGTCTCAAGGGACACACGCACTATTTACATGAGAATTTGTAGCATTTGCGGGTTGTTGTGGCTGTTAGTGTTGACATTTTTGTTGTCCCTGTCTTGCTGCCTCCACCCAAAAAAAAGGCCTCCTCCCGCCTTTCGGAAGCATCCGGACTGAATTCCTGGACCTTGCCTGTGAACTGCGGATGTTTGGGGCACGCACATTGCATTTCTGATGATGTCACCACTTTTGTTTGGTGCTATATATGTCAAGCAAACACAATGGTTTGAAGTTTTAGGGCTTGTCTGTTTGTGGGCGTGAGCTTGTGTTCCTATCACGGCTACTTCATTGTCAGGACTGAAGCATGGAAAAATATCCCATAAACCTATTGAATTGAACACGTGAATTGTTTTCTTGAAACCGAACGTGCTACACTTGTTGAAGAGAATGTGTGTTGCAAAGGCAGGAATGAAATACATTGTGTGAAAGCTATTTTAAGCAGTGATTCTCAACCAAGGGTCCGGGGCCACTAGGGGGCCCTCAGCAAACTTCAAACAAAGCCTCAACATTACTAAAATTGACAAAACAAGCTCTAAAATAACCTAAACAACAAAAAGGTCATTCTAATTTTGGTTTATTTTTTATAATCTTTTATTATTTAATTTTTTTACACTTTATATTTTTAAGGTGTCCCTGTTACAGTGTAACTATACAAATAAGTACTGAGTAATATTAATTCACAACCTGAACTTGCTATAGCCTAGGGTTAGGATAGTGGGTTGTAATTAGGCATAGTTTACTGTTATAACTATAGTAAGTACATGTGTAACAAGGACTCTATAAAAAAGTTTTACAATTATTGTAATCTATGGGCACTCCTAGGCACTTGGCAACCGTAATCTAGTCATTTCTTTGCTGATTTTCAGTTTTGTTGTCGCATGTTTTCTCATTGAGCTCCCCGTACAGCTGTGCGCCGTGTATTTTCACAACACTTTCATAAAAAAAGTCTCTGGCAGCACCTTCCTCACGCTTTTTAATGGTGCTCTGCTCATATTCATTTGTTATTATTGGAGCCGGACAACTTTATCGTGTGGAACTATGTCTCCCATGGAGTAATACATCATACACAGTATCATAGAATTATGTCAAATTGCCATAAAGCAGTTTGTGTTTCTCGCTCGTTCTTTCCACTCGGGAAGTTAGTTCCCATGTTGCAAGGTTGGTTGACTTGGTTGATGGGAGCGGGGAAAGTCACCATTCTCTCCAGAACAGGTTAATAAACCATTCAAATGATTTCTAAACGTTTTTTTTTTTTATTTTTATTTTTTTATTAAGTTTAAATAGTTGCCAAGTGCCTCTTTAAATAGGGTAGTGGGGGGTGTGGACAGGTTGAGAACCACAGGTTTAAAAGCTTTTACTGCCTCCTTCTGGTGAAAATAAACACAACAGAATAATAGAAGGAAAGCATTACTATTACTTTTACTCATGCATAAGATTAGGGGTTATATTGTTATTGTCTATAGTTGTAAAAATGATGCTTATATTTCAAATTAAAATTAAATAATTGAAATATCTAATCTAAACATTATCATGTTAGTTAAAAATAGCGAGTAAAATAGCTTCTCTATCAGAGAAGAGATGTCGATGCTAGAGGGAGGGGGATGGTTTAACAATAAAGTAAATAAAAACAGTATAAATCCCTGGAATTTTCTCATTTTAACTAAATGAATGTGTGTGTTGCAGATGAATGACGTGATGCTGTACACCTACCCTCAGCAGGATGGTAAATACAGGCTGAAGAACACACTGACTTTAAGTGGAATGAAGGTAAGAAAGCAGCACTTCTCAGAAGATCAGTTTCATTTTTTGTTTATCCAACTAAGAAATAAAATGGTTGATTCCATTGGATGAGATGTGATTCAAATGTATGTTTTCATGTGTCTGTAGGTCAGTAAACCTGTTATAGACAATGTGCTCAACACGCTCAGAATAGAAGTCAGCGAGGTTACCATCACCCTCTCAGCAAGGTAATGAGCATTTCCATAATTCTTTGCATGTGTCTACGGATATCCACTGTCATTCAGTCACTTCAAGCATGGCTTCTTTCTGTCTCTGATAGTTCTTTGGGAGAGAGAGAAGACTGGTTCCACACGTTGAGCCGGGCTATAGCAGATCACGCTGCAGGCCTCAATACCTTCAGCTGCTCTAGTGAGGTGTGAAGATATTATCGTACACTGCCGCCATACAAAAACATCTACAGTATGGTCCAGTTATAAAACCAGCAACAAAAGGAACATCATCACAAAGCTTTTGTATATTGGATTAGTATTAAGTATTAATAATATGCCCTTTTGTTTTTGGGGTCTACTGGAACAAGTTTTCATCATTAACTGTTTAAAAAAAACATTATTTTTCACATATTTTATTGTTGCAGCACCTTTCCCAGTCTGTCAGTAACACTCTTTTTAATTCCTTTCTCTATGAAGCCCAACTGCTTAAAAAGCACAATGTGCTCTGATTGGTTGGCTGGACCAGTGTGTTGTGATTGGTCAAATGCTTCAAGTTTGGAAATATCACACCCTTAAGCATGTTAGATCCAGATCCAGGGCGGAAAAAGCAGCGTCATTTAGACATGGCGATAACACACTACTACTATTTTGTGTATGCCTTAGGCAGGAATTATTTAAATGATGGATATATTGTGATGTGTGCGTTCCCAGAAGAAAACTCAAGACTACAATCGAGGTGTTTCAGGGAGGTCAGAATCAGTGCTTCACCCAAAAATTAAAATGATGTCATTAATGACTCACCCTCATGTCGTTCCAAGCCGTAAGACCTCCGTTCATCTTCATAAAACTCTTGGACTAAATGTAAAATATGTTAAACTATGTTGTGAAGATGAACGGGGGTCTTACGGGCTTGGGATGACATAAGGGTGAGTCATTAATAGCATAATTTTAATTTTTTGGGTGAACTAACCCTTTAATGATATAGAGAACATCTCCCTTTTCAGTGACTTTGTAACTTTGCAGACCTTATTCATGCTAAAACAGCAACATTACACACTAAAGAAGGTTTAAAATGTATAAAAAGTACAACAGGTCCTCTGTAAAAAACCTAAATGAAATGTGTTAAAATATCACATTCGCTTTCACTATCCAAATTTCCAGGCGAGAGAGAAGTTATGGATGTCTCTGGGAGAGGCTGCTCCTGTTCTGGTTCCTGTGTCACACGTGATGATGTGCATGAACTGCACGTCGGATTTCAGCCTGACACTGCGACGGCATCACTGCAACGCGTGTGGAAAGGTAAAAGATCTGTAACGTGTACTTGGTCAGTTAAAAGAAGTGTCAGCTCCCTCTTGTGTCAGGGAAGAGTTTTGTTTATTATTTAGTTGATTCACAGGAATAGTGCACAGTTATTACCATAACTTTAGTGACTTTATAGTGCACAGTTATTATCATAATCTTTTACATTGCACATCTGAGGTAGTATTATCTGACTACTGTTTGATTACTAGATTTATTTTGACCTAACTTTTTTTTATAACATTGGTTTGAATAGTATAATCATGTACCATAATGATAAAAAAAAATACAAAAAGAAAGGGAAACTATTCCTTTTTTTTTTTTTTTTTGTTATCAACAACATGAAGTACATTAAACATTACATAACATCAGGGTTTCCCATACTAGAGTTTGGAGAAAAAAAACAACAACAGGGGAAAGGCTAATAATTAATAAAATAATAAAAACAATTAAATTTTAAGAAATAAATAATTTAAAAATAAAACATCTAAAGAAAATACTTACTAAAACAGATTAAGTGTGAGGTGAGTAAGATTTTTTGTATTTTATGCTCACCAAGGCTGTATCTATTTGATCAAAATACAGGAAAACTAAGTTTGTGAAATATTATTTCAGTTTAAAATAAAATGCGGTATTCAAAAACATTTGTTAAAATGTTGAATGAATATAAAGTATCAAAATAACACTATTTATTTGAAACAAAAAAGATGAGTAACATTATAGATGTCTTAACTGTCATATTTGATCAATTTAATGCTTATCAATTTAATAAAATCTTACTGACCCAATCTTTTAAACAGTAGGCTAGTGTATACTGCAGTATCAGCATTAAATTGTCACCCTACTTTCTATTTATTGACATTAGCATCTCTTCTTTATTCATATGATTTTTAGGTTGTGTGTCGTTCCTGCTCGCGGAACAGGTATCCTCTAAAGTACCTGAAGGATAGGATGGCTAAAGTCTGTGATCACTGCTATGCTGAGCTCAGGAAGAGGGGTAAGACTGCAAAATTATGCAGTGTGCTATACAAATTAGGATTAGAAATTGTACAGAAATCGTTCATCTAAACTGTTCACATTGATTGGATGCTTAAATCGGAACCCTTCATAGTTCACCCAAAAATGAAAATCTTGTCATCATTTACTCACCCTCATGTTGTTCCAAACCTGTTTGAGTTTATTCTTCCGCAGAACACAAAATAATATATTTTAAAGAATGTTGGTAATCAAACAGTTGACAGCACCCATTGACTTCCATACTATTTTGTTTCCTACTTTGGAGGGACTCATCAATTTTGGCCCAGATTGGCCCACTAGCACAACTGAACTTTGCACGCCCTTGAATATATATACCAACTAGCTATTAAAACCACTAATGCCATGTAATAAGTGAATAGGAGTGAGTAAGAGCTTACAGATGAAATAACTTCTAAGTTGAACTACATTGCTACAGTAATGAATCCTAAAACAAACTATATGCTGCATTTGGGATTGCAATACCTTTTTTTCCCTACAGGATTTTGGGAAATCTGTGGTGAGTTGCACCTCTGTCCCTCTAGGGGGGTTCGGGGGCATTCTCCTCTGAAAGGAAATATTGTGCTTTTTAATGTTAAATTCATCAATCTAGTGCACTTTGAGAGTATATTCAGTGTGCAAATTGAGCAAAGAAACACTCTTTTAGTTGTGATATGGTTTCTGTCATTACACTACTAAATAATAATAGTTATAATATTAATCCCATGGCAGTAATAGCCACATGTTGTAAAACAAATGCACTGAAAAATAAAAGCAACCTTTCATAATTACATTTGTCCTAAATTCTATACTTGATCTTTCAGATAAGCACATGATCTTTTATTTTGACGGAAATGGCATCAAGCTTTTATTTTTGGCAAAAAACATGGTTTACAAACTCGTCTCAATACAATTCTGATAAAATGCTTAATCGTCAAATATGCAGATGTGGAAATAATACGTAACTGGGTAGCGGGTACCAACATGGCCGAAGTGTTCTGAAAGGAGCCTAGTTCTGCTTACCACAGTTCTCTGTACTCACTTACAGTATTTCTCTTCTTTTTTCACGCTATTTCTCTGCACATTCCTTGCGTTTCTTCTCCATCGCTCTGAATATTTAGACATATACACACTGACACTGCTCGCTCACTCAGAGCTTAAAGGGGGAGGTGTTTAAAGATGTGATTGAACCAGCCCAGTGTCAATCAAGAAAATAACCAATGGGCTGCTGATATACGCAAGTTTCATGTGCCAGACCCTTTACTGACTTTTTTGTCCAATACATTACACTGGCACAAAGATCCCAGCGCTGCCGTGCCAATAAAACTAAACGCAATGGGCCGCCGATATACATGTTTTATGGGCTGTTCAGACATAAAAATAAAAATAAAGTATGAGATGTATCGGCCCTCAAACCACGTCGGCCCACCGGGAAAATGCCCGATGGCCAGTCCAGCCCTGACAAACATTTTTAGGTGAGCTATCCCTTTAATACGCAGAGTCACAGTTAGTTTCTTTTATTCAATATTCAATATTCACCATTATTCATCTACAATTGATTGTTTAAACAAAATATGCTATTTCCATTTGAAACATTTAAAATAATCTTGATTTCTGTCTAGTTAATGTCAGTGTATGATGTCAATGTAGGTGGTAATATTCCTGGATCATGTGGGAGCGCTAGTCCCCGCACAAACAGGGCCAGCAGGCCTCTCTCTGCTGTGTTCCAGAGCCTGCAGCCGCCCAGCCTGTGGAGGAACAGAAAGAGCAGCTCAACTCTCACACAGGTACACACACACAAACACAAACAGAGAGAGAGAGAGAGACTCTCCCCTGCTCCTTCACTTCCACATCTGAATCATTTTATGGTATTTTTGTCTAAAACATGATTACACAATGTGTCTAAATGTACTCCATGTGTGCAGGTATCTGTGGGTGCAGAGGGGTCCACTATCAGTGGCAGTCTGCAAAGGCGCAAAAAGAGCAAAAGGAAGTGGAAGAGGCTGTGGTTTCTGCTCAAAGACAAGGTGCTCTACACCTTTAAAGCACGAGAGGTGAGGGGACCCAGAGTCTCCCACACCAGCACAGACACTACATTACGTGCACACAAACTCTCATATGCGTATATGCACACATCACGATCACTAGAATATTTTTTTAAACAATTCTATTTTCACCGGGGCTTTAGTGACCCATATTTTAGAGAACAAACTATATTAGGAAGGAATGCGTTCAAATAATCTATCCAATCATCTTGAGAGGAGGCTATATGCAGCCGATTCACCTATGTTTCTTGAAAGTTTCCCCATATTTGGTTACACAAGGTTATTACAGTATCCTAACCAAAGACCCGGGGGAATACTCTGGGTTCAGGCTAAAATACAGAGTTTGGACCCCTCTCCTCAGATAGCACGCCAAAAACGCATACTATTTACTCTATCTGATTATTTGTAAGTGTGAACTTGTAAGTGTGAATGAACATTTTTAGAAATAGAGCCATCTCAATAAGGCCATTTTACTTTCCACCATGACCATATTTTGTATCATATCTCCTGAATCAAACGTGATAACACAGAAATGATGATGTCTAACTCTGTTTGGGCTTACTCTGATGGTAAAGGAATATGATACTATACAATATCATAAACTGTTTAGGTGAATAGTTAATGTTGAATTCAGGTTTGTGAAAAGGAAATCACAGTATCTGTGAACCTAGGCTAGATTTTATAATATCAAGTCTGTTGCATGCATGTGTAGAGTTAACCTTGACAATACAGGAACTGTGAAGAGTAGAACATTCAATATGACCTTAGCAACATAGCTTAAAAATAATGTCAAACTCAAAGATTTACTTTAAATATAATAATTTCAGAAGCATGTTTGTTTGATTGTTTTGTTGGTGTTGAACCTATTCTTCAATGTCTCCTTCACAGTCTCCTCCACATTGACACAGAGCTTTTTTGCATTTGCAATGTCAACGGCAGACTTTCTTGAAGCCACAACGGATTACCTTTTTATTTTTATCTTATCTCTTGCAAGAAATCAAATACATTGCTGAACAATAATACTAATATTTTAGTAATATTTAAGTAACTAATAGTGTTACTACAAACACTTGTGCATTAAGTCCACATGGATTTCATATAACGTAAATAAATTGATCACAGAATAAGGCAGAAAAGATACAGTACCAGTCAAAAGTTTGAAAACATTCATAAAATTGTTGAATGTTTTTGAAATAAGTCTTTTCTGCTCACCAAGGCTTTATTTATTTAATACAAATTGAGTAAAAACAGTAATATTTTTTTCTATGTGAATATTTCATAAAATGCATTTTATTCCTCTGATCAAAGCTGAATTTTCAGCATTATTACTCCAGTCTTCAGTGTCACATATCCTTTAGAAATAACTCTAATGCTGATTTGGTGCTCAAGAAACACTTCTTTTTATTAAAAATGTTTATTTATTCAGTGCTATTAAATATGACTCACTGATCTGTGCTAAATAGAACCACATTTTTCATGATTCAGCTACTGAAATATGTAAAATAATGATACTTTTTAGTACCGTGTAGCATAAAACCCCTCCCTGCGCATATTCGAACTGTCTTTCTCTTCTGTGTCTACAGGATAAAGTGGCTTCTGAAAGTCTTCCTCTGCAGGGTTTTACTGTGAAGCTGCCTGATCGATCAGAAGGGGAAGACACAGACAATGTTTTCCAGCTCTACCATAAAAAAACTCTGTATTACACCTTCAGAGCAGATGACCAGCATACTACACGCAGGTATGACACACAAGAGTCATGAAAATATCCACACATTTAGAGAAACCAGATTGTTTGTTTATTCACAAATGAAATCAACAGAAATATGTTAAAGAAACTATAATTTTGCAGGTGGGTAAACGCCATGGAAGAGGCCACAGTGTTATAGTATCCAGCTATCTGCCCAGATGACAAGAGGACTCTGGGCAGGGTTCCCCAGACAGCTAAACCCATTATGGGCTTACACCTATGACATCAGAGTCACCTGTGCCTGAGAAACCAGCGGAATCACACCACAAATACCTTCGTTTTTTAAATCTCTATCTTCTTTTTGGCTGCTGAATTTAAGGACAGTCACACAAGGCATGTCATGCTCGGTGTTTGTTTGCCCTGTGCCTCTAATTAAAAAAAAGTGCCAAATGTAAACAGTGCAGATCAGTGAATGATTGTTCTGAAACTACTCACGTGTGTCGAATAAAGGAGAATGTTCGTTTTCTAGAAACTGTAACTACCTTTCTATATGCAGATATAATTCAGTGCTGTCATTTTATACATTGTAAAATTAAAAATAAATTAAGTACAAGGCATTGGATGAGTATGATTAAGCAAATTCAGGCTTGTTATAGACAATATATTGTTAATTTCATTAAACGGCTGAATGTTTAGCATGCCATATCCTACCATCTTAGATTTAAAAAGTCAATGTTTTATATACAATATACAAATGACATCATGTGATTATATATATGGATTGGATATAGAATTGTATAGCCTAACTGGAACGAGCTGTAGATTTTACAATTCCGTAATATATTTAATTTGCAGCTATATTTAGATCATCTGCTGTGATTCATTTAACATCTGACTCTGTAATACCACTACAGTTGTTGTTACTATTGTGAAGCTGTGCAAACTTTAGCCACCATTGACATCATAAACATAACACAGTAAACATTGCTAATATGATCCTATTAATAGCCTATGAATTTGTGATAAATAACAGCGTATGGTTCATATTCGCATGCATTTGCACAGCGCATGCTATGGCATAGTCCAGTAAAACATTGATGTAAATCAGTATGGAAATGTTGTAGCCTACATCTGTGTCGGTTGAACGTTTCATTAAAAATAACTAAGTGTTACAAGCTTTATGTAGAGTATCGACCTTAAGCAGTTTTGTAATTGGGCCGTCGTCGAAAGCCGCATTATTCCACTAAAATAAAAACATGAAAAAAAAAAAAACATGAACATCATATAAATGCTCAAACCTGCATTTTTGAATGTGTTGAGGTGAGTGTTATTGTAGCCTATAGGCTATGTATCGCTCTGGAAAGAAACTACATAACTGAGCATTTTTCTGTTTTTATATTTCTAAAATGCCAAGCGATACACTTTCTTTTATATCATGTTCGTTTTTATTTGTCTTTGAATGTTACATTTGAAAAAAGCTGTATTCTGTAAAACATTTAGGCCATTACAGCCCATTCTCACCCCCAAGGCGTCACTTAACTGACGCCTTGGGAAGCATTTGGACATGCTTCAATATCTGACGCTTTAGGCGCCCTTTAGCGTCAGTTGGATGACGCCCTAGGATCGCGTCATGTAAGTGACGCTAAAGGGCGCCTAAAACGTCAAATATTGAAGCATGGTTAAAGGTGACGCCTTGGGGTGAGAATGCGTTGGCCATTATGGACTCCAGATGGAAAGATTCGATTGAAATTATACCAGTTTATAGGCTGCCTCAGAGATTTAACTTAACTGCCTTATGGTAAGGTATAAGTTAAAATGCAGGCTCAATTTACCCCCACATATGGATCATGAATATTTTTAGACCTGGATAAATTTGCTGTGTTAAAATAATATGTTAAAATTTTATTTTGACAAGCCAAAAACAGTTTTCAAAGTAAATGTGTGCCTTCCACACCGTGTTTTTTTCACAAATGATGGGTGGTTCTAAAACATATGATCACATGACAATAAAAGTGTACTGTTGCCAAAATTAAGGGGGTGGGTTATTTTACCCACAGGCTCATCTTACCCCGCTCTCCCCTATTCATTCTCAGTCGTTTGGTTCCATAATCATATACTAGGCCTAGGCTCATTATTCCCCAGCATAGACCCTATTCCTATAGACCATGGTTCCCAAACTTTTTGAAAGCATGGCACCCCTTTGTAGAAAATTTTCCCCATGGCACCCCAAACCAATTAAACTAAACGTAAATGTACTGTACATACAAATGTTTAAAATCATTATGCAAATAGCATTTAAATGATCATTGACTTGTTCTATCAAACAACCTCGTGAAAAATAAGTAATATTCAAAAATATGTTTAAATTTATTGTCCTTTCACCACTTTTTTACACTCACTGAAGTTAGCTAAGCAGCGTGTGGTACACATGCCAGAGAAGTCACATACATCCAAAGAAAATGGTATAAAATGAGACAAACACATTTCAAGAGATGTATCATTGTACTTCTATGTGTGTAAATGTTTGTTAATTTATCATAAATCCTCAGAATTTCATTATTTTTCATTATGCTCGTGATGACTAAGTGATTCTGATGAGGACACCAAAGGCACTTTATAGTGATTTTGACCCATATAAAATTAAATCTAAATGAGAAAACAACAAATGAAGCATAAACAGCAGCATGAATTTATTATGAATGCATCACAAAAGTCGGTGTCCTACAGTGACAAGCGATGATTCTATTTTAGAAATGGTTTATATTTTTCAGCGACATTGCGGCTGAAACAACTACAGAAAGTATGAAAATCTCAGGTAGGCCTATATTGTTTATGTGCTTTATTTAATGATAAAAGTGTCTGTGTGAGTTTAAATATCATTTGTTGTATAGCCTATTTTATAGCCATGGGCCTACTGAAAGCAACGATTCCCTCAGATCCTCAAAATAAATAAAAGTGAACAAAAACATTCAAACTGTCAATTCACTGTTAACAGTCAAGTGTATTTTTACAACGCATTCTCACCCCAAGGCGTCACCTTTGACCATGCTTCAATATTTGACGTTTTAGGCGCCCTTTAGCGTCACTTACATGACGCGATCCTACAGCGTCATCCAACTGACGCTAAAGGAAAGCGTCAGTTAGAGGACGCGGTTAGGTTTAGGTGTGGGGTGGGGGTAGGGTATCCGCGATCCTAGGGCGTCATCTTACTGACGCTAAAGGGCGCCTAAAGCGTCAGATATTGAAGCATGTCCAAATGCTTCCCAAGGCGTCAACGAATTACTTTATGTGGGAATCATTGAATAGCAACTCCAATTAGCCTACATTTTTTCTTTAGTTTCTTTCTCATTTGCTTTGTTCAAACCTGACCTTATAGCTTAAAAAATGAAACTAAAATACCTGTGCATGGAACTGTGTCGCAGACATTTTAATGTGATACATGTGCCTGCTTTTACAACCACAACCTCTTGATAATGGGGTAGATTAAGGATAGTGCGACTCGTAACGTCTTGTATGGTAACCCCAACCCGATCTCACGACCAAATTGTACGTGATTAAAAAGTGTCTAATTCGTACGAATGACCTACGAATGCAGCCTCTAGCGTCTGTCGCTAGAGCGCCTATTGAGATCGGGAAGTGAGGTTTACTCGCACAGCAACTACTAGCTGGCCTCCGTTACACTTAGACCACCTTGATGGTTGAAATATGCAATGGTCGCAGTGACAGAAGCAGCCCCTTAAGGCGGCACAAGGCCAAGCATAGTGTTTGCAACTCTAGGCAGTTGATGTGCCAATGCAGCTGACGGTCTGTCCACAGACCTGAAACTGCGTGCCTGTTGCACAGTACGTGGCCCCCCATCCGTTAGGAGAGGAATCTATGAAAACCACAGCATGCCTGGACATCTGGACGAGGGGCACTCCGGCACATAGAAAAGCAGGGTCCGAACAAGGACTGAAAGTTTGGCGGCAGTGTGTGGTAATGTTGACCTGGAACATGCCGCACTGCCACGCCCATCTCGAGACTGGATCCTGAAGCCAGCGCTGAAGCTGTCTCACATGCAGCAGGCCGAGCGGTGTTACTGCGGCTGTCATATGCCCCAGGAGCCTCTGAAACTGTTTCAGTGGGAACGCTAACCTTCCTTGAAAAGACTTGAGGCAGTTGAGCACTGACTGGACACACTCCTCTGTGAGGCACGCAATCTGACCGACCGAGTCCAATTCCATTCCGAGATAAGAGATCCTGCGAGGAGCAGAGTTTGTCCCAGTTGACCTGAAGCCCCAAACGGCTCAGGTGCTTAAGCACCAAGTCCCTGTGTTCGCACAACAGATCGATCTCTCGAGTGAGCTATTATAAGCCAGTCGTCGAGACAGTTGAGAGTGCGAACGGCATGTTCTCTCATGAGTGCGAACGGCATGTTCTCTCAAAAAGCAGACTCGTTGAGTGTGAAGATAATTTACCAATCTTGAAGCTTATCCACTCAGAGGACACACTCTGTCGGCTCCGAAGCAAAAAGCATATGTGTGTGCGCTTGCTTCCACTTTATATAAGTGGTTTTTTAAATAAGATTATTTTCATCGATGCGAAGTTGATATTTTAGTCACTGGTTTGACTTAAGGATAAACAGTATTGAACGATTTTGAGAGAAAGATTACCTATCTGAACAATTAGGCTACACATCCGAAATTGTTGCTTGTAGCTCGATCAATTTATTTGCAGACGTTCATCGAGGGCAGCTCTGTATTGGCCCAAGTTGAGGAAACAGTCGTCGGTGAAATGTTTGGACCATACTAAATTTTGGGAAGTTAAATTGGCACATTTCCAGAGAAAATTAAATTAGACCATTGTTTAGAGACTCGGATGAAGGAACTAAAAATACTTTTGTGTTCATTTGTACATCCGAACACTGATCAACTGCCATGCTTCGCTCGTTTGCAAAATCTCTCGAGGAAAAACTCAAATAGCGCTCGCGCGTTCGTACCTAGTAACCACCCAGAACACCCTAGCAACCACCTAGCAACCACCCAGAACACCCTAGCAACCGGGTGGTGAGATTTGCCACTGCAAGCACCACTTCACATTTTCTTTTGGAAATGTACATTCTAGTTCATTTTCTCATGGGCGAGCCAAATGGGTGGGCAAAGCAAAGAAAGGGGAGGTTACCTTTCCTCAAAATCAGCTTATCTGAGCTTTAATTTTCTCAAAGGCAGAGAAAGATAACCAAAGCTCAGTTAACACCGATTGAAATTTCTAGCCACCGGGTAACCGTATACAGGCAAGGGGAACTCATATTCACTGTTAAAATTTAAAATATATTTGATATCATTTTTGTTTCGGTTATTTATATTTGTTTGGACATGCTCATATGTTGGTGTTTTTATAATTTTTTTAATATATGCTATAAAAAATATTATATGGTATAGGATAGTTATTTTAAGCTTTTTAAATTGGAAAAAAGCTGTGATGCTGCGGCATCCTAGCCAGTTGTCAGGCACCCACTTTGGAAACTACTGCTATAGACGACCATCCCTCTTTCCTTAATGCATTTAAAAAATAATAATAATAAAATTAAACAAAGACCCTGCATTTATTTATACAATATCTATGTATTCATTTGAAAGACTTTCCAGCTATTCACATACAGCCTCTAGGGGGCGACACATATTTAAACAACGAACAACCAGTCAAGCTTTTAGTCTGTGATGTGGTACTAAATATAAGGTTAGATTTCGATATAATTTTAGTTTCTCCTCGTTATACTGTTATTATGATCTTTGATTAATAATAAAGATTATTTCATTACAATATCAAACCTAGCAACAGACACCTTAACTGTGATGATGATGGTTGTTCAAGTCAAATGTGTAACCCTTTCATCATTATCTCAGTAATCTTCCTAAATGTGTGGGCTCTATTATCAAACTGCAGCCTAGTAATGCGATATAACTAGATTAAGATAATCAGCTTGAATAAAGTGGTCTGTGGCCCTTTGGCCAAATAAGAGAGGTTGATTAGCAGAACGCATAAATAATTGATACTACAGAAAAAAGAAGCAGCACAAAACATTTCGCCCTATTTCTTTTCATCCTTTGAAATATTAATGACACACTGCTATTGTAGGCCCCTCTGTTATTTTGACACTGATCTGTTTGACACTGATCAGTTTTCTAAACTTAAATAGACTATAAAGCTGCAGGAGAAAAAGCACTGTACTGATGTCAGATCAGCAAACATTTCATTAATAGTCTCTGTTGTCGGGACTAAGTAGACTTCATTAGACTGAGCTTTACTAGGTCATCCAGAATACAAAGGATATAAAAGAAGAAAGCAAAGGACAGGAACGAAGACTGAAAAAGAGGATCCAGGGAATATCACAATAATGTGGTAATGAAGGTGGTGATATGGCAAGAAAGAGAAAAGGGATGTTAAAGGAAAGTGAGATAGAAATGGGACTGTTCTAGTTGCCACACTCCCTTGAGTTCCCCTGACCCACTAATGAAAGAGTAATTGATAAATTCGAAGCATTTAATTGCTTGAAATGCCATTTTTATTAGATCGGGGACTGCATTTTTATTAGCATGTCGGTTGTCGCAAAATACGTGTACAGGTTGATGAAAAATGAACTCATAACCAAGTTCAGACACGGAGACATTCAACATATAGAACAAACTGCCTTTATGTCTCCACTTCCTCTCTTCAAGTGTCTGTACTATGACCATCAAATCATTTCAGTAGAGTAGACAATGACTTCCTATCCCACATTTAATGGTTACTGAACAATTGACATCATAAAAAGAATAAATACCCTTCAATCTTTACAGACCCAGAGATCATAAAAAGGAATCACCAAGGAATCAAAAGGAATCACATGAATTAAGCACTTTAGTCCAATAATTTTTTTAAGAGACTTGATCGCTTTATATGATGGAGAGATTTAGTTTAGGCTTTGAGGGTGAGTAATTAATGACAGAAGTTTAATTTTGGGGGAACTATCCCTTTAAGAGTGCTTAATTGATTAGTTCACAAACCAAACAAGTGGCTGCCTGCATCTAAATATGCCTACTTCCCAAAAAAAACAGTACATGAAAACAGTGTCTGAATTGAGAGTATTCACAAATGGTATGTGAAAGGTTCCTAAATTACATACTTCAGGTGAGATTAGGTGAGGCATTGAGGTTGAGTCCAAAATCAAATAGCCTACTTCATACTAGCATGTGAAAAATAGTAGCTATGCCAATAGAGAGCATGTGACAGACAACATGGCGGATGTGGCACATCTGAATTTCATTCATATACAAATACATTCGTACAATACAATTTTTTTAAAGTTTCAAATCAAATGCGGTAGCCTACTATACAGTATGCGATTTTGGATGCAGCAAGGTTCTTCAGAACCTCATTGGTTCTTGCATATAAAACAGTTGATCTGTGTTCGAAATCACATAATATGTTAGGTACCGATTTTGAATAAGTATACTTCATGACCGCTAAAATGTTCTATAGTATGCATGTGTTTAGTATGAATGACATACATTTGCCATGTTGTCATGTTCATGTGACCTACCTACCAGCATTTACTGCCATTCACAAATCCTCTCCCGTGGCAGGATAGTAGGCGGATAGTAGGCTAAAGTGTCCATCATATGCAGTATGCACACTTCAAAATCTCGCTGGCAGCTGGTCATCCGGGAACTTTTTACCTACTCTTTTATGAGTACTGTGATATACTTATTTTTTTATCACATTCTTCGTTTTTCGCCCACTATAGGGAA
This sequence comes from Pimephales promelas, assembly GCF_988280905.1. NCBI lineage: Eukaryota > Metazoa > Chordata > Actinopteri > Cypriniformes > Leuciscidae > Pimephales > Pimephales promelas. The sequence continues at coordinate 16,190,078 of NC_142789.1, read as the reverse complement.
GTATGTTTCCAGATGCAGCAAACGTTTTCCCCACATTAACTGACAAAGCAAAAATACACAAAAATAACTTGTGTCTAAAATGTAAGTTGCTCAATACTGGCATATTGTTTATTGAATCGTTCTTTCATAGAAATGAAGGTGTTCGTGTTGCATGTACAAGGCTGCAAGTAATCACGGTCATGCCATTTGAACCAACGGCTTATGTGAATATTTTTTATATTTTTAAAAAGATTTCTACATATCAGTTAATGAACCCTACTGATACAAATTTGATTTAAGCATGATCTAAAATGGTCATATAGTTCTACTATGGCAATTCTGAGAGGATCTAATATCTACAGTGCACATGAATCGAGAACAGTGAACCTCAAACTGAAACAAGTTACCCACACACAGGTGTCCATCTGTTCCTCAAGACCTAATGCACAATGGGCATGACAAACGTTAGATCCATTAGGCCCGGTGAAGCATGACCTCATGTTCAGCAATACCCAGCTTTTGTGTTTTCATGAATGAGTTTCACTTTCATTACTGGCTCCAACTTCAGAACTTCAGAGTTTGGAGTGCTCTGTTCATTTGTGCATTTGCCTGTTCGAAATACATTTGAATAGTAAATGAGTGTCTTTTGTTTCCAAACAGTCAGAGTTTCTGTTAATACTGCTCTCCCAAACTAAGATCATGTATTCCAGGATATTAGCAGGATATTTATTTCCTGGTTTTACGTCACCCTCGCACATGGCCAGATGAATATGTGCTATTTATCTCTTAGGTGGGAGGGCAGATTTCCAGAGCGCTATCGCTGAATTCATGAGGCCACTGCCATTATCAAGCTTTCTTTTGGAGAACACATTCCTGTCTACTCTTTAAACAGAGAACAACATTTAACAACAGGGTACAACACAGGGTACAAACCAGTTGGTAAAAACAAAATGCTGCCTTCATTTTTTGAGTACAATCAACTTAGATTTTTAAGTCATTTCAACTTAAATTAGATTAAAGTGACTTAGAAATTGTTGAATCTTGTATAACTTATGAAAAAAGTTGAAAATTGCTCAACTGATTTTGATGAGTTAAAGCAATGTAAAAACATATGCTTTCATAACTTATTGATATATTTTACTTATTTGTATATTTTATAATAATAATATAATCCACTTATTGAAATGTAGTGGTTGGAATGTCTCAAATTACATTCTGTCTTTGTATGATTCTTTGTTTTAGTCATGTTTATGTTCTGTACTTAATCAATGTCTTTTCCTTTGGTGCCAATTGTACTGTATGTAACAGAAAGATAGCAAAAGGGACAGAAAGTAAAAGAGACAGAGTGAGGAATAGATAGAGTCAATAACCAGACATGTTATTTTGGGGGGGTTTCCTCTTTCCTCCCTAGCCTACTGGGTTCCTGTCATTACTCAGACTGTTTGCCCTGGCACTGCAGGGAAACTGACACTGAGTCCACCCTCTGTCAGTCGTTCCACTGCCCAGCCTCACTAACACACTAACACAGTGAGAGTGTCTCCACCAAGAGCTTATTAAGCAGGACAGTCGATCAGAGAAGCCATAACTATTAGAGCCCTTTCTTGTTCCTGATACAACGGAGGCAGTAGAAACTACTGTAAAGACAGTGGTTTTTAAAACAGTAGGGTCGAGACTTGTTCCGCAGGGTCTTGGGCAGCAGAGAAAGATGCTATAATGTGAATGACAACTTGGTCAGGATGTGTGATATGCTTATCCTTGAAAAGTTTGATGTAAACAATTCAAATTAAAATAAGGCTACATCAAATCAGTTATTTTAGTTTTATTTATTTTTTTAAATTATTTCTGGTTTTAGTTTTTATGATAATTTTAGTTTACTTTTTAGTAATGTGATTTTGCCTAATTGGCTGTTTAGGTTTAATTTATTTTAGTTTTATTTATTTATTTATTTTCAGTCAATAATTTTAGTAATTTTAGCTTTAACACACTTCTTTCAGTTTGCTGCCAAGACAACATTTATCATTTTCTTTTAGTTTAAGTTTTTCAACTAATATTTATATTTTATTTTATTTCAGCTTTATTTCAATTAACATAAATGTTTATAGTTTTAGCTTTAGTTTTTAGTCAACAATAATAACCCTCCATTACTTGTTCACTTGGCATGAGAACATGTTTTTTTTTTTTTTTTTTTTTTTTTTATATTTTTTAAATGACTAAATTTGGACCTTTGTTTTAAGGACATAATTTGTTTACTTTTGTGCAATAAACAATTTTGGTATTTTGTTGGGTGATCACTTGATATGCAAAGCGAAAGCTTTGGTCCTCCTGAAGTAAAACTAGTTTAGAACCACTTCTGAGAGTAACAGATTGTAAGATGTGATCAAATGAATATGGAGATCAGGGATCAGAGAGTTTCTATCTTTCTGTTACATACAATTGGCATATACAAATGTAAAAAAGAGCATATATGCTCTTCAGTCAAGTCCGAAGGAAGACACGCAAGTTTGAGCAACAACGGCAACGGCACCTCAGACTGACAGAAACTTAAAAGTAAACGTGAATTTAGGCTACTAGTTTTGTTCAAATTGTCATGTTAATTACAGAATTAATTATCTACAACAATATTATCATTGATATTTGTTTGAGAGAGGGCATGATTAGTTTTGAAAAAGGACATGGGCTCGAGGACATAATTTTCAGTGAGGACGTAATTTAGCTAGACCTAGACCTATGGATTGCTAGAAAAATAACTAACATTCTCATTTAAAACTCATTACAGACTTGACTTAAAACACTCTAAAACAAAAGAAAGAAGAGGAAAGTTATCGCGAAAGAGAAGTGAGGCAACACTGGTAAATTATATTAGAATCTGTGAGAGGAAAGGAAAAATATGCAGTTTCTATAAAATAAAAGAGAAGTGAAACCATCTTTCATAAACCCACGCGATAAGTCTTCACTGTTCTTCAGAACTTTTTCTATAATAAATCTGTTGGATTGCAGTTTACATGGTTAGGCTAATTCGTTGTTCACAAATGTCAGATTAGGGTAGGCTAAACGGTCATTTGTTGGCAATTTTACTAAATATAGAAACACTGAAACTCCGAGCTTTATACACCACTGACAGACCAAGATTGAAGGGGTGGGGCAGTCTGTGAGTCAACATCATGTGATTGATGCTACTGTGTGCGTCTGTGTGTGTGTGTGTGTGTGTGTGTGTGTGTGTGTGTGTTTTGTCCATACTCATTCCTTGTGTACTGTGTAGGTGTGAGGGCGGGCCTGAATGAAGTCCCAAAGCTAAGGTTTTCATCGGGAGTCTCCTGCCTTTTAGGAAAGTAAAGCACCTGGTTAACTACCAACAATAGTAACTCACAACCCAGTCCAAAGGTGGTTAAATGAGAAACATGTTTTTTTTTTTTTTCAACAGAAAAAAAATGATATAGGCCTATATATATATAGACAAAGAAGACATTATGACAACTCAAAGCCTGAGACATTACACAACAGTCAGATATAGGACTACTATGAATTTACTTTGTGAAAAGAGACAGACACGCGCACACACACACGGACAGACAGATAAAGGCTACAGACAGACAGACAGACAGACACACACACACACACACACACACACACACACATATATATATATATATGCAAAAGCCTCTAAATGCCATTTGAAATTTTCTTCTTTAATGATGATTTTTATCAAACTTGTATATTTAAGTTCAGTAATTTCACTTAAATAACAATTAATAGGTAATTATCATTGCCATTTTAGTGAAATTACTAAACTTAAATATACAAGTTTGATAAAAATCATCATTAAAGAAGAAAATTTCAAATGGCATTTAGAGGCTTTTGCATCTGAACTCTTCATATATATATATATGCGCATATATAATGAATAGATAGATAGATAGATAGATAGATAGATAGATAGATAGATAGATAGATAGATAGATAGATAGATAGATAGATAGATAGATAGATAGATAGATAGATAGATATATAGATAGATAGATAGATAGATAGATAGATAGATAGATAGATAGATAGACAGTAGCTACCCCTTAATGTGTGTGTGTGTGTGTGTGTGTGTGTCTTTTAATTTGTTACACTGTTTATGTAAGTTAAATATAATATTTTCTTCTATCATTGTGATTATTATTCAGTATTCAAGCTTTGGCAATGTTACAGTCATTTAGACACTCCCACCCAATCTCTCTCTCTCTCTCTCTCTCTCTCTCTCTCTCTCTCTCTCTCTCTCTCTCTCTCTCTCTCTCTCTCTCTCTCTCTCTCTCTCTCTCTCTCTCTCTCTCTCCCCCTCTCTCCCTCTCTACCTGCTCGACGTCACTCTTCCAGTATTGTCAACCCCAGACGGCACAGTGAGCGGGTAAATACTTCCTCAAACGCGTTGCTCATTCTGCTCTCAACTTACACAACTGCGGTGAGGATAAGAGACGAATTATTGAAACTTCTCAAACACTGAAGTTGGTAAGTTTTCTGCTAACAACTTTTCACTTTTTGCGCGTTTTGTAGGCGTTTGTAAATCCGCCTAGGGTATAAATGACAGACATGTAGCTATAACATGAAACGTCCACGTTGTCCACCAACGACCAATAGATTTCGTTGCATTTTCGACGTTTGTCTCTTGGTCGCCGCAAGCATCAAACGATTTCCAACAAATCAATTTATGATTTAATGGAAACAATTGTAAACACTTGGTAACGAGATAGCAAGGCTTTTTTGGACAGGAAGTCCTATAAATGTTTGATATCGTGTGTTCCTAAACACTCAAGCTCAGGAGAGGAAAAAAACTTGATAAATAGTTTTTTTTTATTCAACTTCACTTGGTTCTCCAGATACGCGGAAGCAGCAGCAGCCGCTGTAGCCTACTTTTCGACATTGTTTCATAAAATGCGCTGCCATACAGTTTTGTAAACACATAACCCGTAGAAAGACCATACTGACAACCCTTTCCCGTTCCTGCTCCTCCACACTGTAGCATGTCATTTTATTATGTAGGCTATTTTAGCCAGGAAACAGAAAGTGTTGGCTTAACGTTACTGTGCGGTCTTGTTTTTCAAGTTTTTTGAGAAGGAGAGAGAGATACAAACTAACTAGTACTAGTCGTGACGACAATGTTTATTATTCGCATGACACGATAAAAGTAACAGGATTCACTTTGACCAATGTTTCAGGAGCGTCTTAATCGTGGTTTCCATAGTTACCGCTTTGACTAGCGAGTTCTTCAGATGCTAATGATAAAATATTTGATCCTCCCACCTGGATCAGTCTCTATTAACAGTCAAAACATATAGCTTTAAGTTAACTGTGCCAATTTGTTAAAGCATCTGATCTATTTTTCGAAAGCATTAACTGCCACCGCAAAATGAGCAGACTATTATCTCAGTGACAATATTTACCAAACCATTCAGTATGACAACAGTTCCTGCACATTATCTCCATCCACCCTTGAAAAACAACAGAACATGGGGAATATCTGTAGGCCTCAATGTGTGAGACAGACAGATTCACTTGCTTTGTTTGTTTTTATTATGTACAAAAGAACTTGCGTATTTGCATGGCGTATACTCAGTATCCAGGCCATATTTGCAAGCTATTGGGTAGTTTCTTTCCTCTGCTGAACACAAAAGAAGATATTTGAAACAAAGATTGTTGGTAATCAATCAGTTGACAGCACAGCATCCATTGGCATCCATGGAATTTTTTTTCCTATGGATGCCAATCGGCGCCGTCAACTGTTTGATTACCAACATACTTTTTTGTGTTCAACAGAACAAAAGGAAAGTTCTGTTTTCAAAAGGAAGTTCATACCCATTGATTATATATAATTTAAATAAGGCTTATTGTGAACGCTGATTTTTATTTTTATTTTAATGCATCCACAAGAAACATTCGCAGACTTAATCATTTTTTATCTTTCATTTTAAAGCACACACACACACAAGCCACTGTATTGCACTTTTTTCTTTCTTTCCTCTTTTATAAACACTCATTGGGTGCTTTGTTCTTGACATTAACCAGGGTTTCCAGTAGTTTGTCTGTTGTGTTTTTCTTGTTTAAAGCTTGCTTGTGTGTCGTTACTGTACGTCCACAACCTGTACAGTGAACCAAATCAACACATCGTGCTCAGCCGGAAGGCACATGTTAGTAAAGGTCTTAATCAACAACATGCATCGCCTCTGAATTATTTATCAACCAAACTGCAGGAGAGAAGAAAGTAGTGATGATGGTGCACCGTCACCCCGTCTGCCAACATCTGTGTCGTCTCTGTTATACGCACGGCTCTTTTACAAGCAAACACCATTAGTAGTGTTCAAATCTGTCATCGGCTTTGTTTTGAGTTGTTTTTCGCTCATAGTGCCTCCGGGAAACACGATTGTATTGTAAAAAAAAGCTTTAGAGCCCAACACCCGAAAGTTCTATATGTTTTGCATCATTGCATGTCATATTCATTTTGTATTGTTGTATCGCTTTTGAACGCTCAGCAACAAAAGGTGGCATGCTTTTATGCTAGCGAGCAAGCGCACAGGCTGTTCTCTGTTGGTCTTGGATTAATGAAGCTTTTGTGAAGTGTGCGTAAGGCAGAAATGGACACCACTCTTATTGCACAGGCTGACAGAGGCAAGCTCAGCTTCACCTTTAGGTCGACATGCCAATATACACAACACAAGTGTGTGTCTGTGCCCAAATTTCTTGTCCAAAACCGCGCAGTTCAGCAGATTTGAGCCCTAATATCGCACACACACATTTGATAGCACGCCTGCAGTCACAAAGTAAGCCCTGTTTCAGAGAGGAATTGGCTTTTCCACACTAACCTTGACTAACTATTGTGTGTGTGTGTGTGTGTGTTTGTTATAGGCGAGGGAAAGATAGAGGCATAGGGTCTCTTGTTTCTTAGCCTAAGGGAAGAGAGGGGTGAGAAATCAATGCTACACTAAAACGAATGTCACATGGCTCTCTGCACTCATCTGACCTTGAAGTCACTGATCTCTCGCTCTCCATGTTTCTCTCCCTCACTAACTCGCTCTGCACACAAACGCTTCCTTGATTCATGTTATTTTAACCCAATAACCCTGTGACATACAGTACGTTTAAAAAAGAAATGGTTATGCTTGGTGTTATGTAACACTCACAATGACTTTTTTGTTCTTGCATCCATCGATCGGTAACTGATTAAACTCACCTGCAGACCATTTATATGGAATTGCAAAAATGGGGAATGCACATTTGTATTTTTTTTAAAAATTTTAACATGACAAATATGTTCTTGTTTGTGTACCAAATTTTGATTTTAAATTCAACATGAAATGAAAATGAACACTATTTACTATTTAATGGACATTACTTGTCTTATCGTGGACGATTCATTGGTGCATGTTGGTCTATTCAAATAAAACATTTTAAATATATTTTAAAAAATATAAACTTTTCATAACTATTTACAACATTGATAAAACGAAATGTTTCTTAATCATCAAATCGACATTGAATTATTTCTAAAGGTTTACTGAAGACTGAGTAATGATGCTGAAAATTCAGCTTTGCCATCACAGGAATAAATTGTATTTTAAAGTATACTGAAAAATATATATATTTTTAAACTAAATAATGTTTCACAATATTACACTGTAAAAAATATTTTCATAATTTTTTTTTTTATTTTCACAACATTTTTTCTTTTGTCAAATCAACTTAAATAATTGATGTAGTTCAGATAACATAATATTTTGAGTTTCTGGTGATTAAATCAATCTCCATTGTATTGACTCAATTTTTCCATTTCAATGAACTTAATTTTGGCAACCAGGTTACTAAATTTTTTAAGTTAATACAGTGAACTGTTTTACTATATTTTTGATTAAATTAATGCAGCCTTGGTAAGCATTTCTTTAATATATATATATATATATATATATATATATATATATATATATGTATATATATATATATATATATATATATATATATATATATATATATATATATAGCTATAGGCCTATTAAAAAAATCTTACTTTTGTCTGTCACATTAAAATGGGGAAAAATTAGGACAATTTACTTTCTCAATGTATGTTTCTGATCTTAAAAGAAAAATATATTAAATATAACAAAATATAATTACCATAACCTGGCTCTCAAAATATAAAACAACTTTTCTTTTCGGCTGACATCTCCAAGCAGTTTTATTTTTCAATATTTTTATTCCCTCCAATGTAGTGACCATTTTTTTTATAATCCAAATAATACAGTTTATAATTATCAGTTTAAAATAATTCATAATTCAGTACATCCAGTTTAACATTCGTGGGTGGGCAATACTGCGGACCAGAAGTAAAATGGATTGCAAACGTATTTTTATTAACTTCAAAGAGAGGATTTCGCATTTCTTAACTGTATTATGAGGACTGCAATGCACAGAGGGGGTATTTTGGAGCCTGGCGGATTATATTTGCTGTAGGGCTGCTTTAGCAAAGTACAAACAGCAGCATGATGCCTTGAACTCTGACAATGAACTGTAATTCCATGCATACAAATATATTCACATGTGTGATTTTAGAAATATGCAACTGCACCATCTGGACTAACAGGTTTCCTAGTGTTCTCCGAAACATGGGTGTCCCCTTACAAACTTCCGGGTTCTCTACACCACTTTTACATAACAATCCATGACTTTGCCAACAATCAAATTAATTCCCAAGTCTCTAAATATTTTCTTTTTTGAGAAGCTGTTTCACATATACATTGCAATAGGGAATAAAACCAATTTTTAAGTATCTATTTAAAAGTTTCAAGCTGTTTTCCATTTGATCTATATTATAGTGAAATCATCTGAAATATGTGCTTGCTTCCATCCCCATATTGAGCGAGAACAATTTGAGAGTTAAAAAAAGAAAAGGTGAGTAGAGCAGCTTCCTCACGCAAGATAGAGAACAGAGCGAGACTCTTATACAGGGCCGGCACTACTGTAATTTTGTCCAATTACTTCTACACAAACACCCGCACACAGAGTGAGATCCCCACAACAGACACAGCCTGTGTGAGCTGAGACTAATACCACACAAAAATAAAAACAGAATGTGTCCAATAGATAAAACTTGGGGAAAGTCAAACGCAATAGAGGGTGAATATTTAGATAATTAATGTATTCAATCTATATGGAGATGTGAGATCCGTGAAAGTGCTTCCAGCATCCCACAATAAAGCCAAATATGTTTACCTTATATCACTCTTAGAAAAGGTACAAGTCTACAATGTTTGTGTGAGAGAGAATTAAAAAATTGGCTATATGGTGGGCGTAGTGGGCAGAATAATAGAAGAGCTAAGGATTTCATATACAACTTTGCATTAACATTTCCTGAACACTCCAGTGTTAGGCCAGTGTTGGCTGCTCAAACGAATAGTATGTTTGTTTTGCTGTAAATATGTCGGCTTGAGAAGATATGTAGTAAGTTAAAGCTTTCACTTTTAGCTTTCTCACATTTGTTAGGTGTCATCTCCACAGAAGTTTGTGTTTTTCAGTGTGAACACAATACTCACGCTAAGTTTACTACAAAAAATAGTACAGAAGTATGTGAAATGGGACACTTTTTGTTTACATTTTTGAGAGAAATCAGCTAAACTTAACTTATGCCTAAAGTTTTTTTTGCACGTTAAACTGGGATTGACGAAAGTATTTAACATGGGGAAAAATAGCTGTGTTTACATTCAAAATGCGCAAAATTGGAAATATTGCATAAAACATTTGAACCGTTTCCATCTTGTGTTCTAGAGAACAAAATTGCCACTTCCCGGGAAATTGCAGTGAAATATCTGTAATAAAAATGCATGGATTTTTTTTTTCTACATCATAAATGACTTGGATCTCAGAGCGCACAGACGAAACTCAATAAACGCTGGCACGTTTTCTTGTGTTCAGATTCCTGCTGTTTGGGAATGCAATCATGTGAGATGCTTCTGGGTGGGTATTAAACCTAATTAAATTTTGATATCAGACTTTGGCTTAGGCATTTGGCTCAAACCAACATTTGAGATGCTGTGCGATGCGATTGGTCTGCAGGTTAGTCCAGTTATCCAATCACAGTTATCCAAAATGAGTTTTTTATTGTTGGAGGTGGATTAAAACGGCTTCTTCACATCTACTTCATATACAGACAGTATAGATATTGTGGCCATGACTTTACTGACTAAGTGTATCATTAGCTGCTTTGGCCTTCATTTTTGGCCTTCCTGTTCCTTCATCGCACACATTTGTTCAATCTGAGCACATTACTCCATTTGTGTAAAATAGAAGCTGGTGGTTTACCAGTTTTAACATCATATGAGTTAAAAGTAGTGCCATGCACACATTAAGACACATACACATAGTACCAGAGTGTGTTAATTAAGCACCAACACCGATCTGGGTGTGATGGAGGTGACCTCTCTTGACAGATTAATAGACCGCTAAGGGAACAAGGCTACTGAAAAGATACACACACAATGTCTGCTGCGACTAGCACACTTTTCACATTAATATTGATGACGTAAAACCTTGTCATAATGACATGTTCACGGTACTCTCACATCATGATTTGTAGACTAGATTGAGTGGTTAATAGAGTAAGGCTGTCAGTCAAGTATATAAATGGTGTAAGAGTCTGGATTTTTAGCAAGCACATTAAACTTCCAGTATGCCACTCAATGCTTTCTTTCTTCCATCCCCCCTTTCTACATTTTCCTCATTTTCTCTCCATCCCCTCCCTTGCTGGATGGGCTCATTTTTTCCACTCTCTCCAGGGAAACATTTTTTTTTTTTTTTTTGCAGTCATATGCCTTTGAGTGTAAGAGGTTTATGTTTGACAGATTAAGTGTTTTATTAGTTGATATTAATGCATTTTTGTCATAATATGCGTTTGAGTGTGTGTGGTCCCAGATTATTTTTTGATCTTTCTCACTCTCTCTATTATAGATGACACTGTACATGTTTGAGTATATAACACATCACCAGGAAAAATAATGGCGATAAATATTGCCAGGTTTTTCCCTTCTATACTTGAGAGTTTTGTGTGGGAGTTTTTACAGCTGTTTACAATGAACTCAACTGAGCATTTTATGATGATGATGATATGGTTAATGTATTGTATCATTTGTGGAGCAAGGCTCTGTCACAACCTTCAGCAATTATCTAAATCGGCTCTTTCTGTATCATTATTTAATACTGTGTGTGGCACAGATTAGTCCAGATAACAATTTTTTAGGCCATGCAATTTCTAAGCTATGGGACACCAAGTGTTTCAGAGCATTATATCATGATATAACACATCTATGAAACCTTGTGAAGTGTCTTCGCAATGAAACCTTCTGTATTAACTCGGGACGTATGTTTTATGTTTGGATTGATTACTTTAAGCTTAAATAAAAATAGAATCAACCGTATACACATATTGAGAAGCCTACATAAAATGTCATACGTCATTTTGTGGCGATACATACACAGACCCCTCCCTGCAGAATGTAAACAAGTTACTCATCTGAATGGTTTCACCACTTTTATGCGAGTGTGACATATCAGCAAATCAACCAGTCTCTCAGTACTCCCATCATGGGTGGTATTACAAATGGGGCCACTTCACCTGCTCAACATTTAGTCTCTTAGCGATTATGAGTCAGAGCGACCCAGACACACAAAGTTGCTCTATCAGTGTTTTAAGCGGAAGTGTGTGTACTTAAAGCTGCACTCCATAGCTATTTGTTGGGTTAGAAATTATTCAAAATACATGTTTGAGAAAATACACAACCAGCCAGTGTTCAAAACTCTCTGCTTGCTGTAGCTTGATTCAAAGCGGTAAGCTTGTAATAATGTTTTTAATTCCAGTGGTACTGGTGGGTTTCCACGGGAGATTCGAGCATGTCTTTGCGTCATTACGTCACATCTGTACACATAAAGAAGAGTCTCGGCTAGTTGGCTATATTGCGTGTGAAGATGTTGGAGATGTAGATTTATAGGCTTTTCTCACAGCACTTGATATAATTAAACTTATCAATTTGATGGCGGATCCAGAAAGGTTCAACTGACAATCATCAGTGACAACAGATTCACCCACTGTAAAATGCAAAAGACTTCGTTCGGACTTCGGAGTGGCTACAGAAAAAAGAGACTGCAACCAGACCTATGCGAAAACAAGGATAATGTCGGAAGGGCATTACATGTACAGTAGTCACGCAATGCTGACGTTGTTGACTTTAACAATTTGAGAACAAAGTATAATTTGCACGGTTTTGCGTGATATGATGCTGCAATGTCAGAACCAGAGCAAAAATGCCAGTATCCACACCGGCGTGGTGACTGACAGCCTTACACTTTCCTCAAACATTGTGTTCATCCACACCGTGCCGCGTCGAGGATGACGTTGAAGTACAACTCGCATAATGTTGATAATTCCGCGAATTACTGCAATTGCAGAATTCAAGCAGAGATGGCGACAAAGAGGTTTTCTGCCGGACTGCAGCTTTAATAATATGCAATAACAGACCAGAAAGTCATTTGTAGGTTGATTTTCATGAAAACTGTAAAAACTGTGTCTCTGTGACTGTGGTGCAAAACATGAATCTGTTTGTTTGATCATTTCCCGACAACAGCAACACTGTTTCAACCAATGGCATGATTTTGGGGTGGAGCTATCTGTTTTTCTGACCAATGACAAATGAGTGGAATGTTCAGGAATTTTTTTCCAAAGTCTATTTTGATTGTTACAGCTGCAGAAATTACATAAATCTATTTAAATAAGTACAAGATTAATGCGTTATTGTGACATATAACTATATACAAAACAGAACTTCTGTCATTTTTATGTTTCATTCACTTTATTTTCCATTGTGTTTGTGTGTGTGCAGCGTATATTTAAGCCCTTAATCTCCATGATTATTTTGTGAAACCAAGTAAAGGGCCAATTGTGTCCCAGAATCCTGGCAAAGCTCTGTGAAGCCATTGTGTGAACAGTAATACCAGCAGGAATCTGGTCCTACCTGAGGGGCTGGGATTGGAAAATTATGTAATTTTGCGGCTATGACAAATACAGTAACTAATTATTTAGTTTCTACTCTTCCATTGTGCTTATTAGGAAAACAAAACTAGCTAGCTGGTCATCCCCAGTGAGTTTTATGCAAGAACTGTCGGAAAAGAGTAGATTTCACACAATTTTGCAATAGGAAGTTGAGGCAACAAGGCTGAAACTTTAGTACATTTTGAGGCATTTATGAACAGTGCTTGTTAAATATGTCAAGGAATATATTATATATACTACAATTTTTCTTTTATCTACATTACACACATCCTATTTTGCTCATCTTCTAATTAATACTGCCTTATATCATTGCCTAAAAGGGTTTCTTGTCAGAGCAAGTAATGCATCTGCTATTTGTGAGGGGGGAAAACATGAGAACTGCATGCCAGTTTGGTAGGTTGAGGTTTCATACGCCTTCTGATCTTTTTCAATTTTGTTTCTTTTGTATTTAGCCACAGTGATCTCTCACCATGGCTCCGTTCCTGCGGATTGCCTTCAATGAATTTAACCTGGGAGACCTTCCTCCTATGACAGAGCAACCGTTCTGTGCCATCAAAATGAAGGAATCGCTCAGCACAGGTCAGTGTGGCTTTCAAACGGAGCATAATGCTTTCTGCAAGGTAAAATTCACTTTAGGATTGTCTTCTCAAGATTTACAGAATGCAGTGCTGCCTTAAAATGTGGAATCTTAGATGGCATCATAATTTCATTGGCATTTCTTCCTCTCTTTGTCCACCCAGAGCGAGGGAAGACGCTGGTCCAGAGGAAGCCCACCATGTATCCTGCATGGAAATCCACATTTGACGCACACATCTACGAGGGCCGCGTCATACAGGTGGTCCTGATGAAAACAGCAGAGGAGATTCTGTCGGAGGCCACGGTCGGGGTCTCTGTCATTGCTGAGCGCTGCAAAAAAGGCAATGGTCGTGCGGAGTTCTGGGTGGACATGCAGCCTTCTGGGAAGGTGATGATGTCTGTCCAGTTCTTTTTCGAGGATACAGACCTAGGTGGGTGCTTGTAAACGTAAACATGTATACAGCGTTCAAAAGTTTAGGGATTTTTTAAAAAAAAAGTTTTTGAAAGAAACAATCAGCTCACAATGGCTGCATTTATTTGATCAATAAAAGTAAAAACAGTAATCTTGTGGAATATTATTACAATTTTAAACTGTTTTCAGTCTTAATTGTCACATGAGCCTTCAGAAATTCTAATTTGCTTATTTGATATAATTCTTATTATCAGTGCTGAAATTGTAGTGCCTACTTTTTTGAAACCGTTATACATTAAATTTTTGTAACATCATAAATGTATTTGCTCTCACTTTTGATCATCTGAATGGATCCTAATTGAATAAACATATTCATTTCTTTAAGAAAAATGTACTGACCCCAACTTTTGAACTAAAGAAAATCTCTTCCAAACCTTTTTTTTTTTTTTGTATTTATCTATTTTAATTTAAGATGTCTTGAATGAACCAAATTATCTTTTTCTGAATTAAGCTCTGTCATGATGTCCTGGCCTCCCTTCACTGGCTTCCAGTACGTTTTAGGATTGATTTAAAAATTTTAGTGTTTGCTTATAAATCCTTAAATGGTCTAGCCTCGACCCACCATTCTGACCTTATACAACATGTCCCATCAAGGTTGCTTAGGTCGACAGATTGCATGCTTTTGGCTGTCCCTAGAGTAAGGCTGCAGGGGTGATCGGGCATTAATTTGATGGCGGATCCAGAAAAGTTCAAACGACAATTACCAGTGACAACAGATTCACCCGCTGTAAAATGCAAAAGACTTCGTTCAAGCTTCAAAGTGGCTACAGAAAAAAATATACTGCAACCGGACCCATGCGAAAAACAAGGATAATGTCGGAAGGACGTTACATGTAGACACGCACGCTTTCTTACGTTGTTAACATTTGATTTTTAATGCCAGTATCCACACCGGCATGGTGACTGACAGCCTCACAGTCTCCACAAACATTGTGTTCCTCCGCGCTGTGCCCTGTCAAGTGTGTTGAAGTACAACTCACGTAAAGTTGATAATACCGCGAATGACTGCAATTGGAGATTTCAAACAGAGATGGCGACAAAGATGAAAAACGCCAGACTGCAGCTTTAAATTTAGTCTTTTTTTCCATTATGTCACCACCCTCAGATATCAGCTTAGTCATGTCAGCTGGTATCTGTCCTGTTTTTGCTTACTCATGCTGTCTTACTCATGTTCTTTTCATGCTGGTATATTTTTTAAATTCCACCTTATCTTGCTATCTTGATCTATCTATTTATTTATTCATTTAATTTTTTAGACGTTATAGCATATTTGCTTATTATTTCTCCAAATATACAACTGGTTGTTTCTGTACTGTAAAAAAAACATATTTTCAGACTCAGAGTGATATTTTCGAAAGACTTGTCTTTTTACTTGCCTTCAAAACAATAATTGTCATACACTCTGGCACTGTGCCAGAGGGCAAAACCATTTATCTCAACCCCGTGAGAGTTTTGTTTCTAACTCTCAGCAGAGAATGAGTTGATTGTAATCTATTAAAATGCTCATTATCATTATGTACCACATATTTAGTATCCAAAAGCCAGTGAAGTTAATGTTTAGGCATAAGTTATTAATAAATATCCCATTTAAGGGACGTTTTATTTTGCCGTGGAACATGAAAACACTATTCAGCACAGTGCCATTTACAATTGCCATTTACAAATGTGATCTTTTCTTTGCATTTCTTTTTTGTTCATAAAATGAGTTTAAAAGAAAAAATGACTTTTCATTAGACAGTTATAGATTATGACAATTTTCATTTTCTGTTAAAATATTATATAGCTATGTAATGTCATTTTAATATGCAAGTAAAGCTCATTTTAATTCAGAACAGAGAGAGTTGTCTATTTCAAAAGACTCTTCTGCTTCACAGAATCAAAGTCCTCAATGACCATGAAAGAGGATGATGGCCTCCTCACAATAAACCGAAGGAGAGGAGCCATGAAACAGGCCAAGGTTCACTTCATCAAAAACCATGAGTTCACAGCCACCTTCTTCAAACAGCCCACCTTCTGCTCGGTGTGCAGGGAGTTTGTGTGGTGAGTAAATAAATGAATTAAAGAAAAACAAATGGTGTTACAGATGCACTTTTATTACACCGGTAATCATCCCACATCTAACAGCTTGTACACAGTGACGGTAAAATATATTTTAAACTAGAGTTAACTAGGAAATGCATTTGTCGCCATTCATTGCCACCATTTTTTTCTAGGGTTTCTTTTTTTAGTGCATTGTTATGCGTTTGCTAGGGCATTTTTAAGTAGTTATAATATTAAATATGATATTCTAGATTTATCCCTAGATATGACTTATATCCCTCTACATATATTTTAATGTCCATCACCATGCAAAAATTTTAAATCTAATTGCTTGTAAATCTAAAAGCTTTCAATTAGTATAAAACGTTTGTCCATATTTAATACTTTTTTGTTTTATTAATTATTGTTGTTTTAGATATAAATGGTCTTTTCCTGTAATACCGAGTCATTCAACTTCTTTGCTGTTGACAAAAGATAAAAGAATATTTGCAAGATTTGTTTCCTATATTCACCTCAGCTAGCGTTATTTTTGTTTTCATTCTTATAAAATATATATAATAAACGATTCCGTCTCAATGGCGCGTCCTGATTGTGTCAGGTTGATCAACATATTTAGTTGATTCTGGAATAACATTTCTAAAATTTAGTGCTAAACGTATCCCTACCCCTGAACCTATCCCTTCTGAAAAGTCAGAGGGAAATGATAGGTGAGTAACACTGGTGAAGATGCTTGACATAAACTGTAAACTTGTCCCTCGAATCTTATTGGTTGATTGGAATGTTGTTCCAGGATAAACAAATATGTTGCACTTGGTAAAATCAGGTTCATTCACAAATCTGCCATGACTATACTAGTTCTGATTCTAAACAGCTGATAAAAAACAAACATGAATTGATTGCTAAAATATTAGAGAAAACTATTCTCAGTTTGGTGTATGGTAATCTCCATTTTACATATAATTTATTTAGCACTTTGAATACCCAGAAAAGTGATGTACTTCTCAGTCAAAGTGACGCAAAGTCCTCTAATTGGCGTACTATAACAGGTTAGTCCAGGGAGATGGGATCCAGCGAGATGAGTCACTTTGAATAAAAAAAAAAAGCATCATAAATAGCCAGTCACTGCATGACTAACATTAAACAATTAGAAATAATATTTCATCAGCATTAGAAATCTTTAAATTTTTTAAAATTGTATCTCATATAGGCACAAGAAAGTAATATCTGTAAGTAGCCAGAAGCGTCTGGCAGTAATAATCTTGGTGTGTGTGTTTGTAAGTTATAGTATTGGATAGCATCTGTGTTTGTTTGCGCAATCGCACTTGGACTTTCCTCTGATATTTCAGCCGCCTCAGCAGAGTCCCTTGGGCTGTCTCCTTCCTGTGCAGCATGAGACAGATTGCTTTAGTGCTTTGTTCACACTGTTTATAAATATATTTATGTTGGAGAGTTATTTATCCAAAGTCTCCCTAATAAGTGTTTCAAATGTATGCCATTTGTGTACTAACAGTCTATTATCACCTGCTGTGTAGAAATATCAATAATCCAACATTTTTCATTATTTTATATTTTTTGCATTATAGGGGTCTCAACAAGCAGGGCTACAAATGTAGGCGTAAGTATCTTCACAGCTTTCTTAATATATTGTAGACCCTGACCCTCGCATATGTTTCTTAGTAAGAACACACATTGTACATATTAGTAGATTTGTTCCTTGAACAGCAAATCAGTCATATAATATACGTTATTTCTGTGTGGCACATAAATCATGGAATTAACATAATGGGCTCTTATAAGATATTTTGTACTATTAGATTAATCAGAAGGTAATTTGAACACATTACACCTTTTTGCCCCCTTGCTCTTTTCTAGAATGCAATGCGGCCATTCACAAGAAGTGCATTGATAAGATCATTGGGAGATGCACAGGAACAGCAACCAACAGTCGAGATACAGTGGTAAGCATTAGAGTCCTCTTCAACAAGGAGAGGTCCATCACCATGAGAGGGTCTGAAGCAGTTCTGTAGGGGGTCTGCCAATTGTTCATTGAGCTAAAACCTTTTTTTAATAAAAAAAAAAAAAATGATAATAATTAAAGTATGAAAGCAATATTTACCTAAACAAAACTTACTATTGATGCAATATTATATATATATATATATACTGTATATATATACAGTATATTTGGTTAATATATATATATATATATATAACATTTCGGTTATTTTCGGTTTACAAGATTGGGATTAGTAAGATATATAGTTTCATATATATATATATATATATATATATATATATATTTCATAAAATATCATAGTTTCTATGTTAAATGACTCCGCATATATAGAATGTGTATAATGTCACTCTGTACATCAATAATGATTATTTTATCAGGGTTCATACAATGTGCTTGAAATACTTGAATTTGACTTTTTGACATTTAAGTCCTGTAAAAATCTTGAAAACAGCCATATTCATGAGAAAGTAGTTGCTCATATAAATATCCAATTATATGATACAGCTTTCATTCTTCAACTTAATCATATATTTATGAATAAAACATCAGTTTGAATAGGAAAGCGATAGTAATGGTTAAAGTTACCACAGTCTTTGCATGTGCTGCACTTTATTTGTACCATTTTGTTTTTATTAGTTTATATTTAATTATATATTTACCTTTTTAGAGTTTGAAATAATAAAGATATTGTTTTATTAGTGAGATCTCTGATTGTAGTCCTTTAAAAGTAATTTCATTAATTGTATGAACCCTTTTTTATGATATTGTGATTTCATTTGTAAATAAATGTTATAATATATGATAATTTTTTGCCTTTGCACTATAAATAACACAAAAAAAAATGTACCTCTCTGATGCCTGCTTAACTGTTTGGGGTCTTATGTTCAAATTGTAACAAGGACTTGGAAAGGGAGAAAATAATTCACTTACAGTTCCAAAGGGCTGGTCTTTCAGTTTCCAATTCCAATAATGAACAGCAGGGATCAGAGTCTGTCAGTAATCAATAGAAGCTCATGACTCTATAAAAGCAGAGTTGCCATGTTGCAAATATATCTGTGTCCGGGTCACTAAAACTCATAAACAGCCCATTTTGCCTTCTTTCAGTCAATCGATCATTCTTGACTTAACATCTTGGCATGGAGACTAACAAAAGTTTTTTAGCGATACTTTTGTACGGAGTCTTTGATTACATTAGTCCCAGTGGGTAGTTCTGGGGTCCATGAGACTATGAAAGATCCATCATGAGGGATTTTAGACTTTGCATCTCTGCCCTCAAGCATTTCAATTCAGTCTGGTGCTGATGGTATGTCTGCAGTTTCAGAAGGAGCGCTTTAAGATTGACATGCCACATCGCTTCAAGACCCATAACTACATGAGCCCGACCTTCTGTGACCACTGTGGGAGTCTGCTGTGGGGAATGGTCAAACAAGGCCTCAAGTGCGAAGGTAAGGAAGATTTTGTTTTATTGGTGGTTGTCTTTTTTTTCTCCTTGTTTTTAGTATCTAATGTAACTAACTCTCTCTGTTCAGAATGTTGCATGAACATCCATCATAAATGCCAGACCAAGGTTGCCAATCTGTGCGGAATCAACCAGAAGCTCCTGGCTGAGGCTTTGACTCAAGTCAGCCTGGTAAGTGATTCAACTAGTTGCCCTGGCTCGTTTTCAGGGCATCTGCAATAACATTCGCATTTTATAAACCTTAAAGATAATATTTTGGGGTTGTGTGTGTTGAATTTTCATGTGTGGAATTATGTTTGACCTACTGAGTCATGTTCTCTGTATTATTAGTATGTAACAAAGTCCCAGAATAAATTAGACAAAATCTGACATGCTTACTATTTTAATTTATTGTGTTTAGAAATCTTCCACAAAGCGTCCAGATCCCACTCTGTCGGAAATTGGAATCTATCAAGCCATAGATAATAAAGACATGCCAGTGGACCCTAGTGGTGAGTTTCCATTACTGCATATTCCCTGCTGCATTTTCGTTCCCCTTTAGCTTTGGTACATTTTTATTAGATCAGCTTTGATTTTAATTAAATAGTCAGTGACTCCAAAACGTATTCAAACCATTGTCACATTTAAAAAAAATTCATACAATTAATTTAATTAGAAAATATCTAACTGTGACATCTGCACATTAAGTTTTTCTCAGCTCTAATGTCTTGTAAACTTAACTTGTAAACTTGTAGTGATCTTGTTGTGTTTTTGTCTTTAAAAAAATTATATTTTAGTTTGAGTTATTTTATTACAATAAGTAAATAAATAAATAAAATAAGAAATGTTGCTTTGGAATCTAGCTGAATTAAATAAGATTTGTTTTTTAATTTTTTACTTTTTTTCAGTTAACAATTATTTTATTTCAAACAACGGAAATGTTTTTTTTTAATGGTTTTTGTTTTAGTTTTGTTTAACTTTTTATAACCCTGTTTTGTGTTTATTAATGTGTGAAGCCTCTCAATATGGAAAACAATGGGATGAAACGACCCCTGGCCCTCCCAGCTCCACCATCCCATGCCGCGTCTCCATGAGCAACTTTGTGTTCCATAAGGTACTGGGAAAAGGCAGCTTCGGAAAGGTAAGAAACAAACAGTGAACAGATTTCTGCATTGAATTATTAGTCCTGTCTTTAAACAGTTCCCATGTTAGGTGATACTGGCTGAGCTCAAAGGAAAGGGGGAATATTTTGCCGTAAAGGCTCTGAAGAAAGATGTTGTGCTGATGGACGATGACGTGGAGTGTACGATGGTGGAAAAAAGAGTGTTGGCATTAGCCTGGGAAAACCCCTTTCTTACACACCTCTACTGTACCTTTCAGTCAAAGGTAAGTGTTCTTCCAAATAATAACACCATTCAAAAGTTCATCAAGGGTCAGTAAGAAATTACTTGTAATACTTTTATTCATCAAGGATGCATTCAATTAATCAAAAGTGACAGTAAAGATATGTATAATGATTTCTTTTTCAAATAAATGCTGTTTTGAAATTTCCAATGATCAAAGAATCCTGATTTTTTTCTACAAAAGAATTAAACAGTTTTCAAATTGATAATAAAAA